>NW_027228169.1:0-85812 GCF_037783145.1 Equus przewalskii
GGACACCATGAAAACACCTGTCGGGCCGGCCGGAACCACCTATCAGACGTGCCAGAACCATGTGCCTGAGATGCCGGAACCACACCCCGAACAGACGAAACCACCTGCCAGACCCGCCTGAACCACCTGCCGAGCACTCCGGAACCACCTACTCGACTCGCTGGAACCACCTACCTGACACGCTAAAATCACCTGCCGGGTATGCCACAACCACTTGGTGGACACTCGGGAATCATCTGCCGGACATGCCAGAACCAGCTCTCAGACTCACCAGAACCACGTGACAGACACGCCGGAAGCACCTGCTGAGCATGCCTGAGCCAAATGCTCGACTTGCAAGAAACACCTGCCTGACACGCCAAAATCACCTGCCGGGTACGCCAGAACCACCTTGCGGACACTCCGGAATCACCTGTCGGGCATGCCTGAACCAACTCTCAGACGTGCCAGAACCTCGTGCCGGTCACGCCAGAACCACCTGCCGGACACGCCGGAACCAGCGGCTTGACTCGCCAGAACCACCGCCGGACATGCAAAATGACCTGCCGGCTATGCCAGAACCACTTGGCGAACACTCCGGAATCACATGTCGGGCATGCCGGAACCGCCTCTCAGACTTGCCAGAACCATGTTCCGGACACGCCGGTACCACCTGCTGAGTATCCCGGAACCACATGATCCACTCCCCAGAACCACCAGCTGGACACGCCAGAATCACCTGCCAACTACGCCAGAACCACTCGGCAGACACTCCGGAACCACCTGCCGGGCATGCCGGAACCACCTCTCAGAGGTGCCAGAACCACATGCCGAACACTCCAGAATCACCTGCCGGGCATGCCGGAACCACCTCTCAAGGGGCCAGAACCACATGCCGGACACTCCCGAATCACCTGCCGGGCATGCCGGAACCATCTCTCAGACGTGCCAGAACCATGATCCGGACACGCTGGTACCACCTGCCGAGCTCGCCGGAACCACCTGCTGGACACGCCAAAATCACCTGCCAGCTACGCCAGAACCACACGGCAGAGACTCCGGAATCACATGCCAGGCATTCCGGAACCACCTCTCAGAGGTGCCAGAACCAAATGCCGGAGACTCCGGTATCACCTGCCGGGCATGCCGGAACCACCTCTCAGAGGTGCCAGAACCACATGCCGGACACTCCGGAATCACCTGCCGTGCATGCCGGAACCACCTGCTGGACATGCAGGAATCACCTGCCGGTCATGCCTGGAACCATCTCTCAGAGGTGCCAGAACCATGTTCCGGACACGCTGGTACCACCTGCCGAGCTCGCCGGAACCACCTGCTGGACACGCCAAAATCACCTGCCAGCTACGCCAGAACCACACGGCAGACACTCCGGAATCACGTGCCGGGCTGGCTGGAACCACCTGCCTGTCACGCCAACATCACCTTTCAGCTACACCAGAACCACTTGGCGGACACTCCGGAAACACCTCTCCGGCCGGCCGGAACCACCTCTCACACGTGCCAGAACCATGTGCCTGAGATGCCAGAACCACTCCCCGAACAGACCGAAACCACCTGCCAGACCCGCCTGAACCCCCTGGCGAGCACGCCTGATCCACCTGCTCAACTAGCCGGAACCACCTTCCTGACACGCCAAAATCAGCTGCCGGCCACGCCACAACCATTTGGTGAACTCTTCGGAATCACCTGCCGGGCTGGCTCCAGAACCACTCGGCAGACACTCCGGAACCACATGCCGGGCATGCTGGAACCACCTCTCAGACATGCCGGAACCACATGCCAATGACACCAGAAGCACCTGCCGAGCACGCCAGAACCACCTGCTCGACTCGCCAAAACCACCTGCTGGACATGCCAAAATCACCTGCCAGCTACGCCACAACCATATGGTGAACTCTTCGGAATCACCTGCCGGGCTTGCTGGAACCACCTGCTGGTCACGCCAAATCACCTGCCAGCTATGCCAGAACCACTTGGCGGACACCATGGACACACCTATCGGGCCGGCCGGAACAACCTCTCAGACGTGCCAGAATCATGTGCCTGAGATCCCGGAACCACTCCCCGAACAGACCGAAACCACCTGCCAGACCCGCCTGAACACCCTGGCGAGCACGCCTAATCCACCTGCTGAACTAGCCAGAACCAACTCCCTGACACGCCAAAATCACCTGCCAGGTATACAAGAACCACTTGTGGACACTCCGGAATCATCTGCCGGACATGCCAGAACCAGCTCTCAGACACACCAGAACCACGTTCCAGAGCCGTCAGAAGCAACAGCTGAGCATGCGTGAGCCACCTGCTCGACTCGAAAGATACACCTGTCGGATGCCAAAATCACCTGCCGGGTACGCCAGAAATACTTGGCGGACGCTCCGGAATCACCTGTCGGGCGTGCCGGAACCTCCTCTCAGACTTGCCAGAACCATGTTCCGGACACGCCGGTACCACCTGCCGAGTATGCCGGAACCAGCTGATCCACTCCCCAGAACCACCTAGTGGACACGCCAAAATCAACTGCCGGCTACGCCAGAACCACTCGTCAGAAACTCCGGAATCACAGGCCAGGCATTCCGGAACCACCTCTCAGAGGTGCCAGAACCACATGCTGGACACTCCGGAATTACCTGCCGGGCACGCTGGAACCACGTGCTGGACATGCCAGAACCACCTGCCGGACATGCCGGAACCACCTTCAGGACATTCCGGAACCACCGGCTTGACTCGCCGGAACCATTGCCGGGCATGCAAAATCACCTGCCGGCTACGCCAGAACCACTTGGCGAACACTCCGGTATCACCTGCCGGGCATGCCGGAACCACCTGCCAGACATGCCGGAACCACCGGCTCGACTCGCCGGAACCATTGCCGGACATGCAAAATCACCTGCCGGCTACGCCAGAATCACTTGGCGAACACTCCGGAATCACCTGCCGGGCATGGCGGAACCACCTCTCAGACATGCCGGAACCACATGCCAATGACACCGGAAGCACCTGCCGAGCACGCCAGAACCACCTGCTCGACTCGCCGGAACCACCCACTGGACACGCCAAAATAACCTGCCGGCTACGCCAGAACCACTCGGCAGACACTCCGGAATCACCTGCCGGGCTGGCTGGAACCTCCTGCCGGTCACGCCAACATCACCTTTCAGCTACGCCAGAACCACTTGGCGGACACTCCGGAAACACCTGTCGGGCCGGCCGCAACCACCTCTCAGACGTGCCAGAACCATGTGCCTGAGATGCCGGAACCACTCCCCGAACAGGCCGAAAACACCTGCCAGACCCGCCTGAACCCCCTGGCGAGCACGCCTGATCGACCTGCTCAACTAGCCGGAACTACCTTCCTGACACGCCAAAATCACCTGCCAGGTATACCAGAACCACTTGGTGGGTACTCCGGAATCATCTGCCGGACATGCCAGAAACAGCTCTCAGACACACCACAACCACGTGCCAGAGACGCCGGAAGCACCAGCTGAGCATGCCTGAGCCACCTGCTTGACTCGCAAGAAACACCTCTCGGACATGCCAAAATCACCTGCCGGGTACGCCAGAAACACTTGGCGGACGCTCCGGAATCACCTGTCGGGCGTGCCGGAACCACCTCTCAGACTTGCGAGAACCATGTTCTGGACACGCCGGTACCACCTGACCGAGTATGGCGGAACCAGCTGATCCACTCCCCAGAACCACCTAGTGGACACGCCAAAATCAACTGCCGGCACCGCCAGAACCACTCGGCAGACACTCCGGAATCACATGCCAGGAATTCCGGAACCACCTCTCAGAGGTGCCAGAACCAAATGCCGGACACTCCGGTATCACCTGCCGGGCATGCCGGAACCACCTCTCAGAGGTGCCAGAACCACATGCCGGACACTCCGGAATCACCTGCCGGGCATGCCGGAACCACCTGCTGGACATGCCGGAACCACCGGCTCGACTCGCCGGAACCATTGCCGGACATGCAAAATCACCTGCCGGCTACGCCAGAACCACTTGGCGAACACTCCGGAATCACATGCCGGGCATGGCGGAACCACCTCTCAGACATGCCGCAACCACATGCCAATGACACCGGAAGCCCCTGCCGAGCACGCCAGAACCCCCTGCTCGACTCGCCAAAACCACCTGCTGGACACGCCAAAATCACTTGCCGGCTACGCCACAACCATTTGGTGAACTCTTCGGAATCACCTACTGGGTTGGCTGGAACCACCTGCCGGTCACGCCAACATCACCTGCCAGCTATGCCAGAACCACTTGGCGGACGCCATGGAAACACCTGTCGGGCCGGCCGGAACCACCTATCAGACGTGCCAGAACCATGTGCCTGAGATGCCAGAACCACACCCCGAACACACCGAAACCACCTGCCAGACCCGCCTGAACCACCTGCCGAGCACGCCGGAACCACCTACTCGACTCGCTGGAACCACCTACCTGACACGCTAAAATCACCTGCAGGGTATGCCACAACCACTTGGTGGACACTCCGGAATCATCTGCCGGACATGCCAGAACCAGCTCTCAGACACACCAGAACCACGTGCCGGACACGCCGGAAGCACCAGCTGAGCATGCCTGAGCCACCTGCTCGACTCGCAAGAAACACCTGTCGGACATGCCAAAATCACCTGCCGGGTACGCCAGAAACACTTGGCGCACTCTCCGGAATCACCTGTCCGGCGTGCCGGAACCACCTCTCAGACGTGCCAGAACCATTTGCCGGACACGCCAGAACCACCTGCCGAGTATGCCGGAAACACCTGCTCCACTCCCCTGAACCACCTGCTGGACACGCCAAAATCACCTGCCGGCTACGCCAGAACCACTCGGCAAACACTCCGGAACCACCTCCAGGACAGACCGGAACCACCAGCCGGACATGCCGGAACCACCTGCTTGACTCGCCAGAACCACCTGCCGGACACGCCAGAATCACCACCCGGCTACGCTAAAACCACTTGTCGGACACTCCGGAATCACCTGCCGGGCATGCTGGAACCATCTCTCAGATGTGCCACAACCACGTGCCGGAGAGACCGGAAGCACCTGACGAGCTCGCCGGAACCACCTGCTGGACATGCCGGAACCACCTGCCTCAGAGGCCAAAATCATATGCTGGATACGCCAAAACCTCTTGGTGGACACTCCAGAATCACCTGCCGGGCATGCCAGCACAACCTCTCAGAAGTTCCAGAAGCACGTGCCGGACAGGCCGGAACCATATCCCGGACAGACCGGAAACACAGGAAACACTCGCCGGAACCACCTGCTTGACTCACCGGTCCCACCTGCCGGACACGCCAAAATCACCTGCCCGCTACACCAGAACCACTTGGCGGACAAGCCGGAAACACCTGAAGTGCATGGCGACACAACCTCTCAGACGTGCCAGAACCTCGTGCCGGAGACACCAGAACCACCTGCTGGACAGACCAGAACCACCTGCCGGACACGCCGGAACCACAGGCTCGACTCGCCGGAACCATTTCCGGACATGCACATCACCTGCCGGCTACGCCAGAACCACTTGGCGAACACTCCGAAATCACCTGCCGGGCATGCCGTAACCACCTCTCAGACATGCCGGAACCACATGCCAATGACACCGGAAGCACCTGCCGAGAACGCCAGAACCACCTGCTCGACTCGCCAAAATCACCTGCCGGCTACGCCACAAGCATTTGGTAACACTTCAGAATCACCTGCCGGGCTGGCTGGAACCACCTGCCGGTCATGCCAACATCACCTGCTAGCTATGCCAGAACCACTTGGCGGACACCATGGAAACACCTGTCGGGCCGGCCAGAACCACCTATCAGACGTGCCAGAACCATGTGCCTGAGATGCCGGAACCACACCCCGAACAGACCGAAACCACCTGCCAGACCCGCCTGAACCACCTGCCGAGCACACTGGAACCACCTATTCGATGCGCCAGAACCACCTACCTGACACGCCAAAATCACCTTCCGGGTATGCCACAACCACTTGGTGGACACTACGGAATCATCTGCCGGACAGGCCAGAACCAGCCGTCAGACACACGAGAACCACGTGCCAGACACGCCGGAAGCACCTGCTGATCATGCCTGAGCCAAATGCTCGACTTGCAAGAAATACCTGCCAGACACGCCAAAATCACCTGCCGGGTACGCCAGAACCACGTGGCGGACGCTCCGGAATCACCTGCCTGGCATGCCGGAACCATCTCTCAGACGTGCCAGAACCATGTTCCGGACACGCTGGTACCTCCTGCCGAGCTCGCCGGAACCACCGGCTGGACACGCCAAAATCACCTGCCGGCTACGCCAGAACCACTCGGCAGACACTCCGGAATCACCTGCCGGGCTGGCTGGAACCACCTGCCGGTCACGCCAACATCACCTTTCAGCTACGCCAGAACCACTTGGCGGACACTGCGGAAACACCTCTCCGGCCGGCCGGAAGCACCTCTCAGACGTGCCAGAACCATGTGCCTGAGATGTCGGAACCACTCCCCGAACAGACCGAAAGCACCTGCCAGACCAGCCTGAACCCCCTGGCGAGCACGCCTGATCCACCTGCTCAACTAGCCGGAACCACCTTCCTGACACGCCAAAATAACCTGCCGGCTACGTCACAACCATTTGGTGAACTCTTCGGAATCACCTGCCGGGCTGGCTCCAGAACAACTCGGCAGAGTCTCCGGAACCACCTGTCGGGCATGCCGGAACCACCTCTCAGACATGCCGGAACCACATGCCAATGACACCGGAAGCACCTGCCAGGCACGCCAGAACCACCTGCTCGACTCGCCAAAACCACCTGCTGGACACGCCAAAATCTCCTGCCGGCTACGCCAGAACCACTCGGCAGACACTCCGGAATCACCTGCCGGGCTGGCTGGAACCACCTGCCGGTCACGCCAACATCACCTTTCAGCTACGCCAGAACCACTTGGCGGACACTCCGGAAACACCTGTCGGACACGCCAGAACCAGCTCTCAGACACACCAGAACCACGTGCCAGACACGCCGGAAGCACCTGCTGAGCATGCCTGAGCCAAATGCTCGACTTGCAAGAAACACCTGCCAGACACGCCAAAATCACCTGCCGGGTACGCCAGAACCACGTGGCGGACACTCCGGAATCACCTGTCGGGCATGCCGGAACCAACTCTCAGACGTGCCAGAACCTCGTGCCGGTCACGCCAGAACCACCTGCCAGACATGCCGGAACCACCGGCTCGACTCGCCGGAACCACCGCCGGACATGCAAAATGACCTGCCGGCTACGCCAGAACCACTTGGCGAACACTCCGGAATCACCTGCCGGGCATGCCGGAACCACCTCTCAGAGGTGCCAGAACCACATGCCGGACACTCCCGAATCACCTGCCGGGCATGCCGGAACCATCTCTCAGACGTGCCAGAACCATGTTCCGGACACGCCGGTACCACCTGCCGAATTCGCCGGAACCATCTGCTGAACACGCCATAATCACCTGTCGGCTACGCCAAAACCACGCGGCAGACACTCCGGAATCACCTGCCGGGCATGGCGGAACCAGCTCTCAGACACACCAGAACCACGTGCCAGAGACGCCGGAAGCACCAGCTGAGCATGCCTGAGCCACCTGCTCGACTCGCAAGAAACACCTGTCGGACATGCCAAAATCACCTGCCGGGTACGCCAGAAACACTTGGCGGACGCTCCGGAATCACCTGTAGGGCGTGCCGGAACCACCTCTCAGACTTGCCAGAACCATGTTCTGGACACGCCGGTACCACCTGCCGAGTATGCCGGAACCAGCTGATCCACTCCCCAGAACCACGTAGTGGACACGCCAAAATCAACTGCCGGCTACGCCAGAAACACTCGGCAGACACTCCGGAATCACATGCCAGGCATTCCGGAACCACCTCTCAGAGGTGCCAGAACCAAATGCCGGACACTCCGGTATCACCTGCCGGGCATGCCGGAACCACCTCTCAGAGGTGCCAGAACCACATGCCGGACACTCCGGAATCACCTGCCGGGCATGCCGGAACCACCTGCCGGACATGCCGTAACCACCTCTCAGAGGTGCCAGAACCACATGCCGGACACTCCGGAATCACCTGCCGGGCATGCCGGAATCACCTGCCGGGCATGCCGGAACCATCTCTCAGAGGTGACACAACCACGTGCCGGAGAGACTGGAAGCAACTGCCGAGCGCGCCGGAAACACCTGCTGGACATGCCGGAACCACCTGCCGGACACGCCGGAACCACCTCTCAGACTTGCCAGAACCATGCTCTGGACATGCCGGTACCACCTGCCGAGTATGCCGGAACCAGCTGATCCACTCCCCAGAACCACCTAGTGGACACGCCACAATCACCTGCCGGGTACGCCAGATCCACCTGGCGGACACTACGGAATCACCTGCCTGGCATGCCGGAACCACCTCTCAGACGTGCCAGGAGCACGTGCTGGACATGCCGGAACGACCTATCGGACAGTACGGAACTACCTGCCAGACATGCCGGAACCACCTGCCGAACACACCAAAGCCAGCTGCTCGACTCGACGGAACCACCTGCTGGACACACCGGAATCACCTTTTGGGCATGCCGGAACCACATGTCAGATGTGCCAGAAACACGTGCCGGAGACGCCGGAAGCACCTGCTGAGCACTTCGGAACCACCTGCTCAAGTCGCCTGAACCACCTGCGGGACACGCCAAAATCACCTGCCGGCTACGCCAAAACCACTTGGTGGACTCTCTGGAATCACCTGCCGGGCATGATAGAACCACCTCTCAGACGTGCCGGAAGCACGTGCCGGACACGCCGGAACCACCTGCCGGACCTGCCTGAGCCAACTGTCGAGCACGCCGGAACCACATGCTCGACTCGCTGGAACCACATGCTGGAGTTGGCAAAATCACCTGCCGGCTATGCCAGAACCAATTGGCGGACACTCCGGAATCCCCTGCCGTGCATGCCAGCACAACCTCTCAGAAGTGCCAGAAGCACGTGCCGGATAGGCCGGAACCATCTCCCGGACAGACCGGAACCACAGGAAACACTGACCGGAGCCACTTGCTTGACTCACCAGTCCCAACTGCTGGACACGCAAAAATCACCTGACGGCTACACCAGAACCACTTGCGGGACAAGCTGCAATCACGTGAAGGGCATGCCGGCACAACATGTCAGTCGTGGCAGAACCTCGTGCCGGACACCCCAGAACCACCTGCCTGACACACGGCAAACACCTGTCGGACACGCCGGAACGACCGGCTCGACACGCCGGAAACATCGCCGGACATGTGAAATCACCTGACGGCTACGCCAGAACCACTTGGCGAGAACTTCGGAAGCACCTGCCGAGCACGCCAGAACCACCTGCTCAACTCGTCTGAACCATCTGCCGGACATGCCAAAATCACCTGCCGGCTACGCCAAAACCACTTGGTGGACTCTCTGGAATCACCTGCCGGGCATCATAGAACCACCTCTCAGACGTGCCGGAAAAACATGCCGGACACGCCGGATCCCCCTCCCCGTAAGACCAGAACCACCTGCCGGGCACGCCTGGACCACCTGCCGAGCACACCAGAACCACCTGCTTGACTCGCAGGACCCACATGCCTGACACGCCAAAATGAGCTGCCGGCTACACCAGAACCACTTACCCGACACTCCGGAATCACCTGCCTGGCATGCCAGAACCACCTCTCACATGTGCCAGAAGCACATGCCGGACATGCCGGAATGAACTATCGGACAGAACGGAACCACCTGCCAGACATGCCGGAACCACCTGCCGAACACGCCACAGCCAGCTGCTCGACTCGCCGGAACCACATGCCGGACAGGCCAATATCAACTGCTGGCTATGCCAGAACCACCTGGGGGACAGTCCAGAATCACCTGCCAGCCATGGCGGAACCACCTCTCAGAAGTGCCAGAAGCACGTGCCGGACATGCCGGAACGACCTACTGGACAGACCAGAACCACCAGCCAGACATGCCGGAACACCTGCCGAGCACGCCGGAGCCACCTGCCAGACAGGCCAAAATCAACAGCTGGCTATGCGAGAACCATCTGGCGGACAGTCCGGAATCACCTGCCGGGCATGCAATAACCACCTCTCAGACGTACCAGAACCACGTGCCGCACAAGCTGGAAACACGTACTGGACAGACTGGAACCACCTGCCGGCCACGCCTGAACCACCTACCGAGCACGATGGAACCACCTGCCGGACTCGCCAAAAACACCTGCGGGCTATGACAGAACCACTTGGAGGACTCTCTGGGATGACCTGCCGGGCATGCTGGAACCACTTCTCAGACGTGCCAGAACCACGTGGCGGACTGTCCAGAATCGCCTGTTGGGCATGCGCAACCACCTCTGAGACGTTCCAGAACCACGTGCCGTACACGCCGGAAACACCTACCGGACACACCGGAAGCAGCTTTCGGGCATACCGGAAGCACCTGCTCAACTCGCCTGAAAAACCTGCCGGACATGCCAAAATCACCTGGCGGCTACGCAAAAACCATGTGGTGGAATCTCTGAATCACCTGCCGGGCATGATAGAACCACCTGTCAGACGTGCCGGAACCAATGCCGGACACGCCGGAACCACCTCCCGGACAGACCGGAACCCTCTGCCGGACCTGCCTGAACCAATTGTCGAGCACGCCGGAACCACATGCTCGACTCTCTGGAACCACATGCCGGACATGGCAAAATCACCTGCCGGCTACACCAGAACCACTTGGCGAACACTCTGTAATCACCGGCCGGGCATGCCGGAACCACCTCTCGGACATGCTAGAACCACGTGCCAATGACACCGGAAGCCCCTGCCGAGCACGCAGGAACCTCCTGGTCGACTCAGCAGAACCACCTGCCGGAGACGCAAAAATCACCTGCCGTCTACACCACAACCAGTTCTTGAACGCTTCGCAATCACCTGCCGGGCTTGCTGGAACCACCTGCCGGGCATGCCGGAACCACCTCTCAGAGGTGCCAGAACCACATGCCGGACACTCCGGAATCACCTGCCGGGCATGCCGGAACCATCTCCCAGACGAGCCACAACCACGTGCAGGAGAGACCGGAAGCACCTGCCGAGCGCGCCGGTACCACCTGCTGGACATGCCGGAACCACCTGCCGGACATGCCGGAACCACCGGCTCGACTCGCCGGAACCATTGCCGGACAAGCAAAATCACCTGCCGGCTACGCCAGAACCACTTGGCGAACACTCCGGAATCACCTGCCGGGCATGGCGGAGCCACCTCTCAGACATGCCGGAACCACATGCCAAAGACACCGGAAGCACCTGCCAAGCACGCCAGACCCACCTGCTTGACTCGCAAAAACCACCTGCCGGTCACTCCAACATCACCTGCCAGCTATGTCAGAACCACTTGGCGGACACCATGGAAACACCTGTCGGGCCGGCCGGAACCACCTATCAGACGTGCCAGAACCATGTGCCTGAGATGCCGGAACCACACCCCGAACAGACCGAAACCACCTGCCAGACCCGCCTGAACCACCTGCCGAGCACGCCGGAACCACCTACTCGACTCGCTGGAACCACCTACCTGACACGCTAAAATCACCTGCTGGCTATGCCACAACCACTTGGTGGACACTCCGGAATCATCTGCCGGACATGCCAGACCCAGCTCTCAGACACAGCAGAACCACGTGTCAGACACGCCGGAAGCACCTGCTGAGAATGCCAGAGCCAAATGCTCGACTTGCAAGAAACACCTGCCAGACACGCCAAAATCACCTGCCGGGTACGCCAGAACCACGTGGCGGACAACCGGAATCACCTGTAGGGCATGCCGGAACCAACTCTCAGACGTGCCAGAACCTCGTGCCGGTCACCCCAGAAGCACCTGCCGGACACGGTGGAACCACAGGCTCGACACGCCGGAACCACCGCCGGACATGCAAAATGACCTGCCGGCTACGCCATAACCACTTGGCGAACACTCCGGAATCACCTGTCGGGTGTGCTGGAACCACCCCTCAGACTTGCCATAACCATGTTCTGGACACGCCGGTACCACCTGCCGAGTTGCCGGAACCACCTGGTCCACTCCCCAGAACCACCTAGTGGACACGCCAGAATCACCTGCCGACTACGCCAGAACCACTCGGGAGACACTCCGGAACCACCTGCCGGGCATGCCGGAACGACCTCTCAGAGGTGCCAGAACCACATGCCGGAGACTCCGGTATCACCTGCCGGGCATGCCGGAACCACCTCTCAGAGGTGCCAGAACCACATGCCGGACACTCCCGAATCACCTGCCTGGCATGACGGAACCATCTCTCAGACGTGCCATAACCATGTTCCGGACACGCTGGTACCACCTGCCGAGCTCGCCGGAACCACCTGCTGGACACGCCAAAATCACCTGCCAGCTACGCCAGAACCACACGGCAGACACTCCGGAATCACCTGCCGGGCTCTCTGGAACCACCTGCTGGTCACGCCAACATCACCTTTCAGCCACGCCAGAACCACTTGGCGGAAACTCCGGAAACACCTCTACGGCCGGAGGTAACCACCTCTCAGACGTGCCAGACACATGTGCCTGAGATGCCGGAACCACTACCCGAACAGACCGAAACGACCTGCCAGACCCGCCTGAACCCCCTGGCGAGCACGCCTGATCCACCTGCTCAACTAGCCAGAACCAACTTCCTGACACGCCAAAATCACCTGCCGGCTACGCCACAACCATTTGGTGAACTCTTCGGAATCACCTGCCGGGCTGGCTCCAGAACCACTCGGCAGACACTCCGGAACCACCTGCCGGGCATGCCGGAACCACCTCTCAGACATGCCGGAACCACATGCCAATGACACCGGAAGCACCTGCCGAGCACGCCAGAACCACCTGCTCGACTCGCCAAAACCACCTGCTGGACACGCCAAAATCACCTGCCGGCAATGCCACAACCATTTGGTGAACTCTTCGGAATCACCTGCCGGGCTTGCTGGAACCACCTGCCGGTCACGCCAACATCACCTGCCAGCTATGCCAGAACCACTTGGCGGACACCATGGAAACACCCGTCGGGCCGGCAGGAACCACCTCTCAGACGTGCCAGAACCATGAGCCTGAGATGCCGGAACCACTCCCCGAACAGACCGAAACCACCTGCCAGACCCGCCTGAACCCCCTGGCGAGCACGCCTGATCCACCTGCTCAACTAGCCGGAACCAACTTCCTGACACGCCAAAATCACCTGCCAGGTATACAAGAACCACTTGGTGGACACTCCCGAATCATCTGCCGGAGATGCCAGAACCAGCTCTCAGACACACCAGAACCACGTGCCAGAGACGCCAGAAGCACCTGCTGAGCATGCCTCAGCCACCTGCTCGACTGGCAAGATACACCTGTCAGACAGGCGTAAATCACCTACCGGGTACGCCAGAAACACTTGGCGGACACTCCGGAATCACCTGTCGGGCGTGCCGGAACCTCCTCACAGATTTGCCAGAACCATGTTCTGGACACGCCGGTACCACCTGCTGAGTATGCCGGAACAAGCTGATCCACTCCCCAAAACCACCTAGTGGACACGCCAAAATCAACTGCCGGCTATGCCAGAACCACTCGGCAGACACTCCGGAATCACAGGCCAGGCATTCCGGAACCACCTCTCAGAGGTGCCAGAACCAAATGCCGGAGACTCCGGTATCACCTGCCGGGCATGCCGGAACCACCTCTCAGAGGTGCCAGAACCACATGCCGGACACTCCGGAATCAGCTGCAGGGCATGCTGGAACCACGTGGTGGACATGCCGGAACCAGCTGCCGGACATGCCAGAACCACCTGCCGGACATTCCGGAACCACCGGCTCGACTCGCCGGAACCATTGCCAGACATGCAAAATCACCTGCCGGCTATGCCAGAACCACTTGGCGAACACTCCGGTATCACCTGCCGGGCATGCCGGAACCACCTCTCAGAGGTGCCAGAACCACATGCCGGACAGTCCAGAATCACCTGCCGGGCATGCCGGAACCACCTGCCGGACATGCCGGAACCACCGGCTCGACTCGCCGGAACCATTGCCGGACATGCAAAATCACCTGCCGGCTACGCCAGAACCACTTGGCGAACACTCCGGAATCACCTGCCGGGCATGGCGGAACCACCTCTCAGTCATGCCGGAACCACATGCCAATGACACCGGAAGCACCTGCCGAGCACGCCAGAACCACCTGCTCGACTCGCCAAATCCACCTGCTGCACACGCCAAAATCACCTGCCGGCTACGCCACAACCATTTGGTGAACGCTTCGGAATCACCTGCCGGGCTGGCTGGAACCACCTGCCGGTCACGCCAACATCACCTGCCAGCTATGCCAGAACCACTTGGCGGACACCATGGAAACACCTGTCGGGCCGGCCGGAACCACCTATCAGACGTGCCAGAACCATGTGCCTGAGATGCCGGAACCACACCCCGAACAGACCGAAACCACCTGCCAGACCCGCCTGAACCACCTGCCGAACACGCCGGAACCGCCTACTCGACTCGCCGGAACCACCTACCTGACACGCTAAAATCACCTGCCGGGTATGCCACAACCACTTGTTGGACACTCCGGAATCATCTGTCGGACATGCCAGAACCAGCTCTCAGACACACCAGAACCGAGTGCCAGACACGCCGGAAGCACCTGCTGAGCATGCCTGAGCCAAATGCTCGACTTGCAAGAAACACCTGCCAGACACGCCAAAATCACCTGCCGGGTACGCCAGAACCACGTGGCGGACACTCCGGAATCACCTGTCGGGCATGCCGGAACCACCTCTCAGACTTGCCAGAACCATGTTCCGGACACGCCGGTACGACCTGCCGAGTATGCCAGAACCACCTGATCCACTCCCCAGAACCACCTGCTGGATACGCCTGAATCACCTGCCGGCTACTCCAGAACCACTCGGCAGACACTCCGTAACCAACTGCCGGGCATGCCGGAACCACCTCTCAGAGGTGCCAGAACCACATGCCGGACACTCCGGAATCACCTGCCGGGCATGCCGGAACCACCTGCTGGACATGCCGGAACCACCGGCTCGACTCACCGGAACCATTGCCGGACATGCAAAATCACCTGCCGGCTACGCCAGAACCACTTGGCGAACACTCCGGAATCACCTGCCGGGCATGGCGGAGCCACCTCTCAGACATGCCGGAACCCCATGCCAATGACACCAGAAGCACCTGACGAGCACGCCAGAACCACCTGCTCGACTCGCCAAAACCACCTGCTGGACACGCCAAAATCACCTGCCGGCTACGCCAGAACCACTCGGCAGACAATCCGGAATCACCTGCCGGGCTGGCTGGAACCACCTGCCGGTCACGCCAACATCAACTTTCATCTACGCCAGAACCACTTGGCGGACACTCCGGAAACACCTGTCGGGCCGGCCGGAACCACCTCTCAGACGTGCCAGAACCATGTGCCTGAGATGCCGGAACCACTCCCCGAACAGACCGAAACCACCTGCCAGACCCGCCTGAACCCCCTGGCGAGCACGCCTGATCCACCTGCTCAACTAGCCGGAACCACCTTCCTGACACGCCAAAATCACCTGCCGGGTATACCAGAACCACTTTGTGGACACTCCGGAATCATCTGCCGGACATGCCAGAACCAGCTCTCAGACACACCAGAACAACGTGCCAGAGACGCCGGAAGCACCAGCTGAGCATGCCTGAGCCACCTGCTCGACTCGCAAGAAACACCTGTCGGACATGCCAAAATCACCTGCCGGGTACGCCAGAAACACTTGGCGGACGCTCCGGAATCACTTGTCGGGCGTGCCGGAACCGCCTCTCAGACATGCCGGAACCACATGCCAATGACACCGGAAGCACCTGCCGAGCACGCCAGAACCACCTGCTCGACCCGCCAAAACCACCTGCTGGAAACGCCAAAATTACCTTCCGGATACGCAACAACCATTTGGTGAACACTTCGGAATCACCTGCCTGACTGGCTGAAACCACCTGCCGGTCACGCCAACATCACCTGCCAGCTACGCCAGAACCACTCGGCAGACACTCCGGAATCACCTGCCGCGCTGGCTGGAACCACCCTTCGGTCACATCAACATCACCTTTCAGCTACTCCAGAACCAATTGGCGGACACTCCGGAAACACCTGTCGGGCCGGCCGGAACCACCTCTCAGATGTGCCAGAACCATGTGCCTGAGATGCCGGAACCACTTCCCGAACAGTCCGAAACCACCTGCCAGACCCGCCTGAACCACCTGCCGAGCACACCGGAACCACCTATTTGACTCGCCGGAACCACCTACCTGACACGCTAAAATCACATGCCGGGTATGCCACAACCACTTGGTGGACACTCTGGAATCATCTGCCGTACATGCCAGAACCAGCTGTCAGACACACCAGAACCACGTGCCAGACACGCCGGAAGCACCTGCTGAGCATGCCTGAGCCAAATGCTCGACTTGCAAGAATCACCTGCCAGACACGCCAAAATCACCTGCCGGGTACGCCACAACCACGTGGCGGACACTCCGGAATCACCTGTCGGGCATGCCGGAACCAACTCTCAGACGTGCCAGAACCTCGTGACGGTCACGCCAGGACCACCTGCCGGACAGACCGGAAACACCTGCTGGACACGCTGGAACCACCGGCTCGACTCGCCGGAACCACCGCCGGACATGCAAAATGACCTGCCGGCTACGCCAGAACCACTTGCCGAACACTCCGGAATCACCTGTCGGGCATGCCGGAACCACCTCTCAGACTTGCCAGAACCATGTTCCGGACACGCCGGTACCACCTGCCGAGTATGCCGGAACCACACTATCCACTACCCAGAACCACCAGCTGGATACGCCAGAATAACCTGCCGGCTACTCCAGAACCACTCGGCAGACACTCCGTAACCAACTGCCGGGCATGCAGGAACCATCTCTCAGACGTGCCAGAACAATGTTCCGGACATGCCGGAACCACATGACGAGCTCGCCGGAACCATCTGCTGGACACGCCAAAATCACCTGCCGGCTACGCCAGAACCACTCGGCAGGCACTCCGGAATCACATGCCAGGCATGCCGGAACCACCTCTCAGAGGTGCCAGAACCACATGCCGGACACTCCGGAATCACCTGCCTGGCATGACGGAACAATCTCTCAGACGTGCCAGAACCAAGTGCCGGACACGCCGGAACCATCGGCTCGACTCGCCGGAACCACCGCTGGACATGCAAAATGACCTGCCGGCTACGCCAGAACCACTTGGCGAACAGTCCGGAATCACCTGTCGGGCATGCCGGAACCACCGGCTCGACTCGCCGGAACCATTGCCGGACATGCAAAATCACCTGCCGGCTACGACAGAACCACTTGGCGAACACTCCGGAATCACCTGCCGGGCATGGCGAAACCACCTCTCAGACATGCCGGAAACACATGCCAATGACACCGGAAGCACCTGTCGAGCACTTCAGAACCACCTGCTCGACTCGCCAAAACCACCTGCTGGACACGCCAAAATCACCTGCTGGCTACGCCACAACCATTTGGTGAAATATTCGGAGTCACCTGCTGGGCTGGCTGGAACCACCTGCCGGTCACGCCAACATCACATGCCAGCTATGCCAGAACCACTTAGCGGACACCATGGAAACACCTGTCGGGCCGGACGGAACCACCTATCAGACGTGCCAGAACCATGTGCCTGAGATGCCGGAACCACACCCCGAACAGACCGAAACCACCTGCCAGACCCGCCTGAACCACCTGCCGAGCACGCCGGAACCACCTACTCGACTCGCTGGAACCACCTACCTGAAACGCTAAAATCACCTGCCGGGTATGCCACAACCACTTGG
This sequence comes from Equus przewalskii, assembly GCF_037783145.1. Classification (NCBI taxonomy): domain Eukaryota; kingdom Metazoa; phylum Chordata; class Mammalia; order Perissodactyla; family Equidae; genus Equus; species Equus przewalskii. Next base: position 17,938 of record NW_027228169.1, read on the forward strand.
TGGACACTCCGGAATCATCTGCCAGACATGCCACAACCAGCTCTCAGATACACCAGAACCACGTGCCAGAGACGCCGGAAGCACCAGCTGAGCATGCCTGAGCCACCTGCTCGACTCGCAAGAAACACCTGTCGGACATGCCAAAATCACCTGCCGGGTACGCCAGAAACACTTGGCGGACACTCCGGAATCACCTGTCGGGCGTGCAGGAACCACCTCTCAGACTTGCAGAACCATGTTCTGGACACGCCGGTACCACCTGCCGAGTATGCCGGAACCAGCTGATCCACTCCCCAGAACCACCTAGTGGACACGCCAAAATCAACTGCCGGCTACGCCAGAACCACTCGGCAGACACTCCGGAATCACATGCCAGGCATTCCGGAACCACCTCTCAGAGGTGCCAGAACCAAATGCCGGACACTCCGGTATCACCTAACGGGCATGCCGGAACCACCTCACAGAGGTGCCAGAACCACATGCAGGACACTCCGGAATCACCTGTCGGGCATGCCAGAACCAACTCTCAGACGTGCCAGAACCTCGTGCCGGACACGCCAGAACCACCTGCCGGACAGACCGGAAACCCCTGCCGGACACGCCGGAACCACCGGCTTGACTCGCCGGAACGTCCGCCGGATATGCAAAATGACCTGCCGGCTACGCCAGAACCACTTGGCGAACACTCCGGAATCACCTGTCGGGCATTCCGGAACCAACTCTCAGACTTGCCAGAAGCATGTTCCGGACACGCCGGTAACACCTGCCGAGTATGCCGGAACCACCTGATCCACTCCCCAGAACCACCTGCTGGACACGCCATCATCTCATGCCGGCTACCCCAGAACCACTCGGCAGACATTCCGGAACCAAGTGCCGGGCATGCCGGAACCCCCTCTCAGAGGTGCCAGAACCACATGCCGGACACTCCGGAATCACCTGCCGGGCATGCTGGAACCACGTGCTGTACATGCCGGAACCACCTGCCGGACATGCCGGAACCACCTGCCAGACATTCAGGAACCACCGGCTCGACTCTCCGGACCCATTGCCGGACTTGCAAAATCACCTGCCGGCTACGCCAGAACCACTTTGCGAACGCTCCGGAATCACCTGTCGGGAATGACCGAACCGCCTCTCACACTTGCCAGAACCATGTTCCGGACACGCCGGTACCACCTGCCGAGTATGCCGGAACCACCTGATCCACTCCCCAGAACCACCTGCTGGACACGCCAGAATCACCTGCCGACTACGCCAGAACCACTCGGCAGACACTCCGGAACCACCTGCCGGGCATGCCAGAACCACCTCTCAGAGGTGCCAGAACCACATCCCGGACACTCCGGAATCACCTGCCGGGCATGCCGGAACCATCTCTCAGACGTGCAAGAACCATGTTCTGGACACGCTGCTACCACCTGCTCAGCTCGCCGGAACCACCTGCATGACACGCCAAAATCACCTGCCAGCTACGCCAGAAACACTTGGCGGACGCTCCGGAATCACCTGTAGGGCGTGCCGCAACCTCCTCTCAGACTTGCCAGAACCATGTTCTGGACACGCCGGTACCACCTGCCGAGTATGCCGGAACCAGCTGATCCACTCCCCAGAACCACCTAGTGGACACGCCAAAATCAACTGCCGGCTATGCCTGAACCACTCCGCAGACACTCCGGAATCACATGCCAGGCATTCCGGAACCACATCTCAGAGGTGCCAGAACCAAATGCCGGAGACTCCGGTATCACCTGCCGGGCATGCCGGAACCACCTCTCAGAGGTGCCAGAACCACATGCCGGACACTCCGGAATCAGCTGCAGGGCATGCTGGAAACACATGCTGGACATGCCGGAACCACCTGCCGGACATGCCGGAACCACCTGCCGGACATTCCGGAACCACCGGCTCGACTCGCCGGAACCATCGCCGGACATGCAAATCACCTGCCGGCTACGCCAGAACCACTTGGCGAACACTCCGGTATCACCAGCCGGGCATGCCGGAACCACCTCTCAGAGGTGCCAGAACCACATGCTGGACACTCCGGAATCACCTGACGGGCATGCCGGAACCACCTGCCGGACATGCCGGAACCACCGGCTCGACTCGCCAGAACCATTGCCGGACATGCAAAATCACCTGCCGGCTACGACAGAACCACTTGGCGAACACACCGGAATCACCTGCCGGGCATGGCGGAACCAAGTCTAAGACATGCCGGAACCACATGCCAATGACACCGGAAGCACCTGCCGAGCAAGCCAGAACCACCTGCTCGACTCGCCAAAACCAGATGCTGGACACGCCAAAATCACCTGCCGGCTACGCCACAACCATTTGGTGAACTCGTCGGAATCACCTGCCGGGCTGGCTGGAACCACCTGCCGGTCACGCCAACATCACCTGCCAGCTATGCCAGAACCACTTGGCGGACACCATGGAAACACCTGTCGGGCCGGCCGGAACCACCTCTCAGACTTGCCAGAACCAAGTTCCGGACACGCCGGTACCACCTGCCAAGTATGCCGGAACCACCTGATCCACTCCCCAAAACCACCTGCTGGATACGCCAGAATTACCTGCCGGCTACTCCAGAACCACTCGGCAGACACTCCATAATCAACTGCCGGGCATGCCGGAACCACCTCTCAGAGGTGCCAGAACCACATGACGGACACTCCGGAATCACCTGCCGGGCATGCCGGAACCATCTCTCAGACGTGCCAGAACCATGTCCCGGACATGCAGGAACCACCTGCCGAGCTCGCCGGAACCACCTGCTGGACACGCCAAAATCACCTGCCGGCTACGCCAAAACCACTCGGCAGACACTCCGGAATCACATGCCGGGCATTCCGGAACCACCTCTCACAGGTGCCAGAACCAAATGCTGGACACTCCGGTATCACCTGCCGGGCATGCCGGAACCACCTCTCAGAGGTGCCAGAACCACATGCCGGACACTCCGGAATCACCTGCCGGGCATGCCGGAACCACCTGCCGGACATGCCGGAACCACCGGCTCGACTAGCCGTAACCATTGCCGGACATGCAAAATAACCTGCGGGCTACGCCAGAACCACTTGGCGAACACTCCGGAATCACCTGCCGGGCATGGCGGAAGCACCTCTCAGACATGCCGGAACCACATGCCAATGACACCGGAAGCACCTGCCGAGCAAGCCAGGACCACCCGGCAGACACTCCGGAATCACCTGCCGGGCTGGCTGGAACCAACTGCCGGTCACGCCAACATCACCTGCCAGCTATGCCAGAACCACTTGGCGGACACCATGGAAACACCTGTCGGGCCGGCCGGAACCACCTCTCAGACGTGCCAGAACCATGTGCCTGAGATGCCGGAACCACACCCCGAACAGACGAAACCACCTGATAGACCCGCCTGAACCACCTGCCAAGCACGCCGGAACCACCTACTCGACTCGCTGGAACCACCTACCTGACACGCCAAAATCACCTGCCGGGTATGCCACAACCACTTGGTGGACACTCCGGAATCATCTGCCGGACATGCCACAACCAGCTCTCAGATACACCAGAACCACGTGCCAGAGACGCCGGAAGCACCAGCTGAGCATGCCTGAGCCACATGCTCGACTCGCAAGATACACCTGTCGGACATGCCAAAATCACCTGCAGGGTACGCCAGAAACACTTGGCGGACGCTCCGGAATCACCTGTCGGGCGTGCCGGAACCACCTCTCAGACTTGCCAGAACCATGTTCTGTACACGCCGGTACCACCTGCCGAGTATGCCGGAACCAGCTGATCCACTCCCCAGAACCACCTAGTGGACACGCCAAAATCAACTGCCGGCTACGCCAGAACCACTCGGCAGACACTCCGGAATCACAGGCCAGGCATTCCGGAACCACCTCTCAGAGGTGCCAGAACCAAATGCCGGAGACTCCGGTACACCTGCCAGGCATGCCGGAACCAACTCTCAGAGGTGCCAGAACCACATGCCAGACACTCCGGAATCACCTGCAGGGCATGCTGGAACCACGTGCTGGAAATGCTGGAACCACCTGCCGCACATGCTGGAACCACCTGCCGTACATTCCGGAACCACCGGCTCGACTCGCCGGAACCATTGCCGGAAAGGCAAAATCACCTGCCGGCTACGCCAGAACCACTTGGCGAACACTCCGGTATCACCTGCCGGGCATGCAGGAACCACCTCTCAGAGGTGCCAGAACCACATGCCGGACACTCCGGAATCACCTGCCGGGCATGCCGGAACCACCTGCCGCACATGCCGGAACCACCGGGTCGAATCGCCGGAACCATTGCCGGACATGCAAAATCACCTGCCGGCTACGCCAGAATCACTTGGCGAACACTCCGGAATCACCTGCCGGGCATGGCGGAACCACCACTCAGACATGCCGGAACCACATGCCAATGACACCGGAAGCACCTGCCGAGCACGCCAGAACCACCTGCTCGACTCGCCAAAACCACCTGCTGGACACTCCAAAATCACCTTCCGGCTACGCCACAACCATTTGGAGAACACTTCGGAATCACCTGCCGGGCTTGCTGGAACCACCTGCCGGTCACGCCAACATCACTTGCCAGCTATGGCAGAACCACTTGGCGGACACCATGGAAACACCTGTCGGGCCGGACGGAACCACCTATCAGACGTGCCAGAACCATGTGCCTGAGATGCCGGAACCACACCCCGAACACACCGAAACCACCTGCCAGACCCGCCTGAACCGCCTGCCGAACACGCCAGAACCACCTACTCGACTCGCCGGAACCACCTACCTGACACGCTAAAATCACCTGCCGGGTATGCCACAACCACTTGGTCGACACTCCGGAATCATCTGCCGGACATGCCAGAACCAGCTCTCAGACACACCAGAACCACGTGCCAGACACGCCGGAAGCACCTGCTGAGCATGCCTGAGCCAAATGCTCGACTTGCAAGAAACACCTGCCAGACATGCCAAAATCACCTGCCGGGTACGCCAGAACCACGTGGCGGACACTCCGGAATCACCTGTCGGGCATGCCGGAACCAACACTCAGACGTGCCAGAGCCTCGTGCCGGTCACGCCAGAACCACCTGCCGGACACGCCGGAACCACAGGCTCGACTCGTCGGAACCACCGCTGGACGTGCAAAATGACCTGCCGGCTACGCCAGAACCACTTGGCAAACACTCCGGAATCACCTGTCGGGCATGCCGGAACCGCCTCTCAGACTTGCCAGAACCATGTTCTGGACACGCTGGTACCACCTGCCGAGTATGCCGGAACCAACTGATCCACTCCCCACAACCACCAGCTGGACACGCCAGAATCACCTGCCGACTACGCCAGAACCACTCGGCAGACACTCCGGAACCACCTGCCGGGCATGCCGGAACCACCTCTCAGAGGTGCCAGAACCACATGCCGGACAGTCCGGAATCACCTCCCGGGCATGACGGAACCACCTCTCAGAGGTGCCAGAACCACATGCCGGACACTCCGGAATCACCTGCCTGGCATGACGGAACCATATCTCTGACGTGCCAGAACCATGTTCCGGACACGCTGGTACCACCTGCTGAGATCGCCGGAACCACCTGCTGGACACGCCAAAATCACCTGCCAGCTACGCCAGAACCACACGGCAGACACTCCGTAACCAACTGCCGGGCATGCCGGAACCACCTCTCAGAGGTGCCAGAACCACATGCCGGACACTCCGGAATCACCTGCCGGGCATGCCGGAACCATCTCTCAGACTTGCCAGAACCATGTTTCGGACATGCCGGAACCACCTGCTGGACACGCCAAAATCACCTGCCGGCTACGCCAGAACCACTCGGCAGACACTCGGGAATCACATGCCATGCATTCCGGAACCACCTCTCAGAGGTGCCAGAACCAAATGCCGGAGACTCCGGTATCACCTGCCGGGCATGCCGGAACCACCTCTCAGAGGTGCCAGAACCACATGCCGGAACTCCGGAATCACCTGCCGGGCATGCCGGAACCATCTCTCAGACGTGCCAGATCCATGTTCCAGACACGCTGGTACCACCTGCCGAGCTCGCCGGAACCACCTGCTGGACACGCCAAAATCACCTGCCCGCTACGCCAGAACCACACGGCAGACACTCCGGAATCACCTGCCGGGCTGGCTGGTACCACCTGCCGAGTATGCCGGAACCACCTGATCCACTCCCCAGAACCACCTGCTGGACACGCCAGAATCACCAGCCGACTACGCCAGAACCACTCGGCAGACACTCCAGAACCACCTGCCGGGCATGCCGGAACCAACTCTCAGAGGTGCCAGAACCACATGCCGGACACTCCCGAATCACCTGCCGGGGGTGCCGGAACCATCTCTCAGACATGCCAGAACCATGTTCCGGACACGCTGGTACCACCTGCCGAGCTCGCCGGAACCACCTGCTGGACACGCCAAAATCACCTGCCAGCTACACCAGAACCACACGGCAGACACTCCGGAATCACCTGCCGGGCTGGCTGGAACCACCTGCCGGTCACGCCAACATCACCTTTCACCTACGCCAGAACCACTTGGCGGACACTCCGGAAACACTTATCCGGCCGGCCGGAACCACCTCTCAGACGTGCCAGAACCATGTGCCTGAGATGCCGGAACCACTCCCCGAACAGACCGAAACCACCTGCCAGACCCGCCTGAACCCCCTGGCGAGCACGCCTGATCCACCTGCTCAACTAGCCGGAACCAACTTGCTGACACGCCAAAATCACCTGCCACTTATACATAAACACTTGGCGGACGCTCCGGAATCACCTGTCGGGCGTGCCGGAACCACCTCTCAGACTTGCCAGAACCATGTTCTGGACAGCCGGTACCACCTGCCGAGTATGCCGGAACCAGCTGATCCACTCCCCAGAACCACCAAGTGGACACGCCAAAATCAACTGCCGGCTGCGCCAGAACCACTCGGCAGACACTCTGGAATCACAGGCCAGGCATTCCGGAACCACCTCTCAGAGGTGCCAGAACCAAATGCCGGAGACTCCGGTATCACCTGCTGGTCATGCCGGAACCACCTCTCAGAGATGCCACAACCACATGCCGGACACTCCGGAATCACCTGCTGGGCATGCTGGAACCACGTGCTGGACATGCCGGAACCACCTGCAGGACATGCCGGAACCACCTGCCGGACATTCCGGAACCACCGGCTCGACTCGCCGGAACCATTGCCGGACATGCAAAATCACCTGCCGGCTACGCCAGAACCACTTGGCGAACACTCCGGTATCACCTGCCTGGCATGCCGGAACCACCTCTCAGAGGTGCCAGAACCACACGCCAGACACTCCGGAATAACCTGCAGGGCATGCTGGAACCACCTCCCGGACATGCCGGAACCACCGGCTCGACTCGCCGGAACCATTGCCGGACATGCAAAATCACCTGCCGGCTATGCCAGAACCACTTGGCAAACACTCCGGTATCACCTGCCGGGCATGGCGGAACCACCACTCAGACATGCCAGAACCGCATGCCAATGACCCCGGAAGCACCTGCCGAGCACGCCAGAACCACCTGCTCGACTCGCCAAAAGCACCTGCTGGACACGCCAAAATCACCTGCCGGCTACGCCACAACAATTTGGTGAACTCTTCGGAATCAGGTGCCGGGCTGGTTGGAACCACCTGCCGGTCACGCCAACATCACCTACCAGCTATGCCAGAACCACTTGGCGGACACCATGGAAACACCTGTCGGGCCGGCCGGAACCACTTCTCAGACGTGCCAGAACCATGTGCATGAGATGCCGGAACCACACCCCGAACAGACCGAAACCACCTGCCAGACCCGCCTGAACCCCCTGGCGAGCACGCCTGATCCACCTACTCGATTCGCTGGAACCATCTACCTGACACGCTAAAATCACCTGCCGGGTATGCCACAATAACTTGGTGGACACTCCGGAATCATCTGCCGGACATGCCGGAACCAGCTCTCAGACACACCAGAACCACGTGCCAGACACGCCGGAAGCACCTGCTGAGCACGCCTGAGCCAAATGCTCGACTAGCAAGAAACACATGCCAGACACGCCAAAATCACCTGCCGGGTACGCCAGAACCACATGGCAGACACTCCGGAATCACCTGTCGGGCATGCCGGAAGCAACTCTCAGACGTGCCGGAACCATGTTCAGGACACGCCGGTACCACCTGCCGAGTATTCCGGAACCACCTGATCCACTCCCCAGAACCACCTGCTGGACACCGCAGAATCACCTGCCGGCTACGCCAGAACCACTCGGGAGACACTCCGGAACCACCTGCCGGGCATGCCGGAACCACCTCTCAGAGGTGCCAGAACCACATGCCGGACACTCCGGAATCACCTGCTGGGCATGCCAGAACCACGTGGCGGACAGTCCGGAATCACTGGTCGGGCATGCCGGAACCAACTCTCAGACGTGCCACAACCTCGTGCCGGTCACGCCAGAACCACCTGCCGGACAGACCGGAAACACCTGCTGGATACGCTGCAACCACCGGCTCGACTCGTCGGAACCACCGCCGGACATGCAAAATGACCTGCCGGCTACGCCAGAACCACTTGGCGAACACTCCGGAATCACCTGTCGGGCATGCTGGAACCACCTCTCAGACTTGCCAGAACCATGTTCCGGACACGCTGGTACCACCTGCCGAGTATGCCGGAACCACCTGATCCACTCCCCAGAACCACCTGCTGGATACGCCAGAATCACCTGCCGGCTACTCCAGAACCACTCGGCAGACACTCCGTAACCAACTGCCAGGCATGCCGGAACCACCTCTCAGAGGTGCCAGAACCACATGCCGGACACTCCGGAATCACCTGCCGGGCATGCCGGAACCATCTCTCAGACATGCCAGAACCATGTTCCGGACATGCCGGAACCACCTGCCGAGCTCGGGGGAACCACCTGCTGGACACGCCAAAATCACCTGCCGGCTACGCCAGAACCACTCGGCAGACACTCGGGAATCACATGCCAGGCATTCCGGAACCACCTCTCAGAGGTGCCAGAACCAAATGCCGGAGACTCCGGTATCACCTGCCGGGCATGCCGGAACCACCTCTCAGAGGTACCAGAACCACATGCCGGACACTCCGGAATCACCTGCCGGGCATGCCGGAACCACCTGCTGGACATGCCGGAACCACCGGCTTGACTCGCCGGAACCATTGCCGGACATGCAAAATCACCTGCCGGCTACGCAAGAACCACTTGGCGAACACTCCGGAATCACCTGCCGGGCATGGCGGAACCACCTCTCAGACATGCCTTAACCACATGCCAATGACACCGGAAGCACCTGCCGAGCACGCCAGAACCACCTGCTCGACTCGCCAAAACCACCTGCTGGACACGCCAAAATCACCTGCCGGCTACGCCAGAACCACTCGGCAGACACTCCGGAATCACCTGCCGGGCTGGCTGGAACCACCTGCCGGTCTCGCCAACATCACCTTTCACCTACGCCAGAACCACTTGGCGGACACTCCGGAAACATCTGTCGGGCCGGCCGGAACCACCTCTCAGACGTGCCAGAACCATGTGCCTGAGATGCCGGAACCACTCCCCGAACAGACCGAAACCACCTGCCAGACCCGCCTGAAACCCCTCGCGAGCACGCCTGATCCACCTGCTCAACTAGCCGGAACCACCTTCCTGACACGCCAAAATCACATGCCAGGTATACAAGAACCACTTGGTGAACACTCCGGAATCATCTGCTGGACATGCCAGAACCAGCTCTCAGACACACCAGAACCACGTGCGAGAGACGCCGGAAGCACCAGCTGAGCATGCCTGAGCCACCTGCTCGACTCGCAAGAAACACCTGTCGGACATGCCAAAATCACCTGCCAGGTACGCTAGAAACACTTGGCGGATGCTCCGGAATCACCTGTCGGGCGTGCCGGAACCACCTCTCAGACTTGCCAGAACCATGTTCTGGACACGCCGGTACCACCTGCCGAGTATGCCGGAACCAGCTCATCCACTCCCCAGAACCACGAGGTGGACACGCCAAAATCAACTGCCGGCTACGCCAGAACCACTCGGCAGACACTCCGGAATCACATGCCAGGCATTCAGGAACCACCTCTCAGAGGTGCCAGAACCAAATGCCGGAGACTCCGGTATCACCTGCCGGGCATGCCGGAACCACCTCTGAGAGGTGCCAGAACCACATGCCGGACATTCCGGAATCACCTGCCTGGCATGGCGGAACCACCTCTCAGACATGCCGGAACCACATGCCAATGACACCGGAAGCACCTACCAAGCACGCCAGAACCACCTGCTCGACTCGCGAAAACCACCTGCTGGACACGCCAAAATCACCTGCCGGCTACGCCAGAACCACTCGGCAGACACTCCGGAACCACCTGCCGGGAATGCCGGAACCACCTCTCAGAGGTGCCAGAACCACATGCCGGACACTCCGGAATCACGTGCCGGGCATGACGGAACCATCTCTCAGACGTGCCAGAACCATGTTCTGGACATGCTGGTACAACCTGCCGAGCTCGCCGGAACCACATGCTGGACACGCCAAAATCACCTGCCAGCTACGCCAGAACCACACGGCAGACACTCCGGAATCACCTGCCGGGCTGGCTGGAACCACCTGCTGGTCACGCCAACATCACCTTTCAGCTACGCCAGAAACACTTGGCGGAAACTCCGGAAACACCTCTCCGGCCGGCCGGAACCACCTCTCAGACATGCCAGAACCATGTGCCTGAGATGCCGGAACCACTCCCCGAAAAGACCGAAACCACCTGCCAGACTCGCCTGAACCCCCTGGCGAGCACGCCTGATCCACCTGCTCAACTAGCCGGAACCACCTTCCTGACACGCCAAAATCACCTGCCGGCTACACCACAACCATTTGGTGAACTCTTCGGAATCACCTGCCGGGCTGGCTCCAGAACCACTCGGCAGACACTCCGGAACCACCTGCCGGGCATGCCGGAACCACCTCTCAGACATGCCGGAACCACATGCCAATGACACCGGAAGCACCTGCAGAGCACGCCAGAACCACCTGCTCGACTCGCAAAAAGCACCTGCTGGACACGCCAAAATCACCTGCCGGCTACGCCACAAGCATTTGGTGAAATCTTCGGAATCACCTGCCGGGCTTGCTGGAACCACCTGCCGGTCACGCCAACATCACGTGCCAGCTATGCCAGAACCACTTTGCAGACACCATGGAAACACCTGTCGGGCCGGCCGGAAGCACCTCTCAGACGTGCCAGAACCATGAGCCTGAGATGCCGGAACCACTCCCCGAACAGACCGAAACCACCTGTCAGACCCGCCTGATCGCCCTGGCAAGCACGCCTGATCCATCTGCTCAACTAGCCAGAACCAACTTACTGACACGCCAAAATCACCTGCCAGGTATACAAGAACCACTTGGTGGGCACTCCGGAATCATCTGCCAGACATGCCAGAACCAGGTCTCAGACACACCAGAACCACATGCCAGAGACGCCGGAAGCACCAGCTGAGCATGCCTGAGCCACCTGCTCGACTCGCAAGATACACCTGTCGGACATGACAAAATCACCTGCAGGGTACGCCAGAAACACTTGGCGGACGCTCTGGAATCACCTGTCGGGCGTGTCGGAACCACCTCTCAGACTTGCCAGAACCATGTTCTGGACACGCTGGTACCACCTGCCGAGTATGCCGGAACCAGCTGATCCACTCCCCAAAACCACCTAGTGGACACGCCAAAATCAACTGCCGGCTACACCAGAACCACTCGGCAGACACTCCGGAATCACAGGCCAGGCATTCCGGAACCACCCCTCAGAGGTTCCAGAACCAAATGCCGGACACTCCGGTATCACCTGCCGGGCATGCCGGAACCACCTCTCAGACGTGCCAGAACCATGTTCCGGACACGCCGGTACCACCTGCCGAGCTCGCCGGAACCACCTGCTGGACACGCCAAAATCATCTGCTGGCTACGCCAGAACCACACGGTAGACACTCCTGAAACATCTCTCCGGCCGGCCGGAACCACCTCTCAGACATGCCAGAACCATGTGCGTGAGATCCCGGAACGACTCCCCGAACAGACCGAAACCACCTGCCAGACCCGCCTGAACCACCTGCCGAGCACGCCGGAACCACCTACTCGACTCGCTGGAACCACCTACCTGACACGCTAAAATCACATGCCGGGTATGCAACAACCACTTGGTGGACACTCCGGAATCATCTGCTGGACATGCCGGAACCAACGCTCAGACGTGCCATAACCTCGTGGCGGACACGCCAGAACCACCTGCCGGAAAGACTGGAAACACCTGCTGGACGCGCCAGAACCACTCGGCACACACTCCGGAATCACATGCCAGGCATCCCGGAACCACCTCTCAGAGATGCCAGAACCAAATGCCGGACACTCCGGTATCACCTGCCGGGCATGCCAGAACAACATCTCAGAGGCGCCAGAATCACATGCCGGACACTCCGGAATCACCTGCCGGGCATGCCGGAACCACCTGATCCACTCCCCAGAAACACCTGCTGGACATGCCGGAATCACCTGCCGGACATGCCGGAACCAGCGGCTCGAATCGCCGGAACCATTGCCGGACATGCAAAATCAACTGCCGGCTACGCCGGAACCACTTTGCGAACACTCCGGAATCACCTGCCGGGCATGGCGGAACCACCTCTCAGACATGCCGGAACCACATGCCAATGACACCGGAAGCACCTGCCGAGCACGCCAGAACGACCTGCTTGACTCGCCAAAACCACCTGCTGGACACGCCGAAATCACCTGCCGGCTAGGCCACAACCATTTGGTGAACTCTTCGGAATCACCTGCTGGGCTTTCTGGAACCACGTGCCGGTCACGCCAACATCACCTGCCAGCTATGCCAGAACCACTTGGCGGACACCATGGAAACACCTGTCGGGCCAGCCGCAACCACCTCTCAGACGTGCCAGAACCATGTGCCTGAGATGCCGGAACCACTCTCCGAACAGACCGAAACCACCTGCCAGACCTGCCTGAACCCCCTGGCGAGCACGCCTGATCCACCTGCTCAACTAGCCGCAACCAACTTCCTGACACGCCAAAATCACCTGCCAGGTATACCAGAACCACTTGGTGGACACTCCGGAATCATCTGCCGGACATGCCAGAACCAGCTCTCAGACACACCAGAACCACGTGCCAGAGACGCCGGAAGCACGAGCTGAGCATGCCTGAGCCACCTGCTCGACTCGCAAGATACACCTGTCGGACATGCCAAAATCACCTGCCGGGTACGCCAGAAACACTTGGCGGACGCTCCGGAATCACCCGTCGGGCGTGCCGGAACCACCTCTCAGACTTGCCAGAACCATGTTCTGGACACGCCGGTACCACCCGCCGAGTATGCCGGAACCAGCTGATCCACTCCCCAGAACCACCTAGTGGACACGCCAAAATCAACTGCCGGCTACGCCAGAACCACTTGGCAGACATTCCGGAATCACATGCCAGGCATTCCGGAACCACCTCTCAGAGGTGCCAGAACCACATGCCGGACACTCCGGAATCACCTGTCGGGCATGCCGGAACCAACTCTCAGACGTGCCAGAACCTCGTGCCGGACACGCCAGAACGACCTGCCGGACAGACCGGAAACACCTGCTGGACCCGCCGGAACCACCGGCTCGACTCGCCGGAACCACCGCCGGACATGCAAAATGACCTGCCGGCTATGCCAAAACCACTTGGCGAACACTCCGGAATCACCTGTCGGGCATGCCAGAACCACCTCTCAGACTTGCCAGAACCATGTTCCGGACACGCCGGTACCACCTGCCGAGTATGCCGGAACCACCTGATCCACTCCCCAGAACCACCTGCTGGATACGCCAGACTCACCTGCCGGCTACTCCAGAAGCACTCGGCCGACACTCCGTAAACAACTGCCGGGCATGGCGGAACCACCTCTCAGAGGTGCCAGAATCACATGCCGGACACTCCGGAATCACCTGCCGGGCATGCCGGAACCATCTCTCAGACGTGCCAGAACCATGTTCCGGACATGCCGGAACCACCTGCAGAGCTCGCGGGAACCACCTGCTGGACACGCCAAAATCACCTGCCGGCTACGCCAGAACCACTCGGCAGACACTCCGGAATCACATGCCGGGCATTCCGGAACCACCTCTCACAGGTGCCAGAACCAAATGCTGGACACTCCGGTATCACCTGCCGGGCATGCCGGAACCACCTCTCAGAGGTGCCAGAACCACATGCCGGACACTCCGGAAACACCTGCCGGGCATGCCGGAACCACCTGCTGGACATGCCGGAACCACGGGCTCGACTCGCCGGAACCATTGCCGGACATGCAAAATCACCTGGCGGCTACGCCAGAACCACTTGGCGAACACTCCGGAATCACCTGCCGGGCATGGCGGAACCACCTCTCAGACATGCCTTAACCACATGCCAATGACACCGGAAGCACCTGCCGAGCACGCCAAAACCACCTGCTCGACTCGCCAAAACCACCTGCTGGACGCGCCAAAATCACCTGCTGGCTACGCCAGAACCACTCGGCAGACACTCCGGAATCACCTGCCGGGCTGGCTGGAACCACCTGCCGGTCACGCCAATATCACCTTTCAGCTATGCCAGAACCACTTATCGGACACTCCGGAACCACCTGCCGGTCATGCCAACATCACCTTTCACCTACGCCAGAACCACTTGGCGGACACTCCGGAAACACCTGTCGGGCCGGCCGGAACCACCTCTCAGACATGCCAGAACCATGTGCCTGAGATGCCGGAACCACTCCCCGAACAGACCGAAACCACCTGCCAGACCCGCCTGAACCACCTGCCGAGCACGCCGGAACCACCTACTCGACTCGCTGGTACCACCTACCTGACACGCTAAAATCACCTGCCAGGTATGCCACAACCACTTGGTGGACACTCCGGAATCATCTGCCGGACATGCCAGAACCAGCTCTCAGACACACCAGAACCACGTGCCAGACACGCCGGAAGCACCTGCTGAGCATGCCTGAGCCAAATGATCGACTTGCAAGAAACACCTTCCAGACAAGCCAAATCACCTTCCGGGTACGCCAAAACCACGCGGCGGACACTCTGGAATCACCTGTCGGGCATGCGGGAACCAACTCTCAGACGTGCCAGAACCTCGTGCCGGTCCCGCCAGAACCACCTGCCGGACACGCCGGAACAACAGGCTCGACTGGCCGGAACCCCCGCCGGACATGCAAAATGACCTGCCGGCTATGCCAGAACCACTTGGCGAACACTCCGAAATCATCTGCCGGGCATGGCGGAACCACCTCTCAGACATGCCGGAACCACATGCCAATGACACCGGAAGCACCTGCCGAGCACGCCAGAACCACCTGCTCGACTCGCCAAAACCACCTGCTGGACACGCCAAAATCACCTGCCGGCTACGCCACAACAATTTGGTGAACTCTTCGGAATCACGTGCCGGGCTGGCTGGAACTACCTGCCGGTCACGCCAACATCACCTGCCAGCTATGCCAGAACCACTTGGCGGACACCATGGAAACACCTGTCGGGCCGGCCGGAACCACTTCTCAGACGTGCCAGAACCATGTGCCTGAGATGCCGGAACCACACCCCGAACTGACCGAAACCACATGCCAGACCCGCCTGAACCACCTGCCGAGCACGCCTGATCCACCTACTCGACTCGCTGGAACCATCTACCTGACACGCTAAAATCACCTGCCGGGTGTGCCACAATAACTTGGTGGACACTCCGGAATCATCTGCCGGACATGCCGGAACCAGCTCTCAGACACACCAGAACCACGTGCCAGACACGCCGGAAGCACCTGCTGAGCATGCCTGAGCCAAATGCTCGACTAGCAAGAAACACATGCCAGACACGCCAAAATCACCTGCCGGGTACGCCAGAACCATGTGGCAGACACTCCGGAAGCACCTGTCGGGCATGCCGGAAGCAACTCTTAGACGTGCCAGAACCATGTTCAGGACACGCCGGTACCACCTGCCGAGTATGCCGGAACCACCTGATCCACTCCCCAGAACCACCTGCTGGACACCGCAGAATCACCTGCCGGCTACGCCAGAACCACTCGGGAGACACTCCGGAACCACCTGCCGGGCATGCCGGAACCACATCTCAGAGGTGCCAGAACCACATGCCGGACACTCCGGAATCACCTGCCGGGCATGCCGGAACCATCTGTCACACGTGCCAGAACCATGTTCCGGACACGCCGGTACCACTTGCCGAGCTCGCCGGAACCACCTGCTGGACACGCCAAAATCAGCTGCCGGCTACGCCACAACCATTCAGCAGACACTCCGGAATCACCTGCCGGGCTGGCTGGAACCACATGCCAGTCACGCCAACATGACCTTTCAGCTACGCTGGAACCACTTGGCGGACACTCCGGAAACACCTGTAGGGCCAGCCGGAACCACCTCTCAGACGTGCCAGAACCATGTGCCTGAGATGCCGGAACCACACACCGAACAGACCGAAACCACCTGCCAGACCCGCCTGAACCACCTGCCGTGCACGCCGGAACCACCTACTCGACTCGCTGGAACCGCCTACCTGACACGCTAAAATCACCTGCCGGGTATGCCACAACCACTTGGTGGACACTCCGGAATCATCTGCCGGACATGCCAGAACCAGCTCTCAGACACACCAGAACCACGTGCCAGACACGCCGGAAGCACCTGCTGAGCATGCCTGAGCCAAATGCTCGACTTGGAAGAAACACCTGCCAGACACGCCAAAATCACCTGCCGGGTATGCCAGAACCACGTGGCGGACACTCCGGAATCACCTGTCGGGCATGCCGGAACCAACTCTCAGACGTGCCAGAACCTCGTGCCGGTCACGCCAGAACCACCTGCCGGACAGACCGGAAACACCTGCTGGATACGCCGCAACCACCGGCTCGACTCGCCGGAACCACAGCCGGACATGCAAAATGACCTGCCGGCTACGCCAGAACCACTTGGCGAACACTCCGGAATCACCTGTCGGGCATGCCGGAACCACCTCTCAGACTTGCCAGAACCATGTTCCGGACACGCCGGTACCACCTGCCGAGTATGCCGGAACCACCTGATCCACTCCCCAGAACCACCTGCTGGATACGCCAGAATCACCTGCCGGCTACTCCAGAACCACTCAGCAGACACTCCGTAACCAACTGCCGGGCATGCCGGAACCACCTCTCAGAGGTGCCAGAACCACATGCCGGACACTCCGGAATCACCTGCCGGGCATGCCGGAACCATCTCTCAGACTTGCCAGAACCATGTTCCGGACATGCCGGAACCACCTGCCGAGCTCGGGGGAACCACCTGCTGGACACGCCAAAATCACCTGCCGGCTACGCCAGAACCACTCGGCAGACACTCCGCAATCACCTGCCAGGCTGGCTGGAACCACCTGCCGGTCACGCCAACATCACCTTTCACCTACGCCAGAACCACTTGGCGGACACTCCGGAAACATCTGTCGGGCCGGCAGGAACCACCTCTCAGACGTGGCAGAACCATGTGCCTGAGATGCCGGAACCACTCCCCGAACAGAGCGAAACCACCGGCCAGACCCGCCTGAAACCCCTGGCGAGCACGCCTGATCCACCTGCTCAACTAGCCGGAACCACCTTCCTGACACGCCAAAATCACCTGCCAGGTCTACCAGAACCACTTGGTGGACACTCCGGAATCATCTGCTGGACATGCCAGAACCAGCTCTCAGACACACCAGAATCACGTGCCAGAGACGCCGGAAGCACCAGCTGAGCATGCCTGAGCCACCTGCTCGACTCGCAATATACACCTGTCGGACATGCCAAAATCACCTGCCGGGTATGCCAGAAACACTTGGCGGACGCTCCGGAATCACCTGTCGGGCGTGCCGGAGCCTCCTCTCAGACTTGCCAGAACCATGTTCTGGACACGCCGGTACCACCCGCCGAGTATGCCGGAACCAGCTGATCCAATCCCCAGAACCACCTAGTGGACACGCCAAAATCAACTGCCGGCTACGCCAGAACCACTCGGCAGACACTCCGGAATAACATGCCAGGCATTCCGGAACCACCTCTCAGAGGTGCCAGAACCAAATGCCGGAGACTCCGGTATCACCTGCCGGGCTTGCCGGAACCACCTCTCAGAGGTGCCAGAACCACATGCCGGACACTCCGGAATCACCTGCCGTGCATGCTGGAACCACGTGCTGGACATGCCGGAACCACCTGCCGGACATTCCGGAACCACCGGCTCGACTCGCCGGAACCATTGCCGGACATGCAAAATCACCTGCCGGCTGTGCCAGAACCACTTGGGGAACACTCCGGAATCACCTGCCGGGCATGGCGGAACCACCTCTCAGACATGCCGGAACCACATGCCAATGACACCGGAAGCACCTGCCGAGCACGCCAGAACCACCTGCTCGACTCGCCAAAACCACCCGCTGGACACGCCAAAATCACCTTCCGGCTACACCACAACCATTTTGTGAACTCTTCGGAATCACCTGCCGGGCTGGCTGGAACCACCTGCCGGTCACGCCAACATCACCTGCCAGCTATGCCAGAACCACTTGGCGGACACCATGGAAACACATGTCGTGCCGGCCGGAACCACCTCTCACACGTGCCAGAACCATGAGCCTGAGATGCTGGAACCACACCCCGAACAGACCGAAACCACCTGCCAGACCCGCCTGAACCACCTGCCGAGCACGCCAGAACCACCTGCTCGACTCGCCAAAACCACCTGCTGGACACGCCAAAATCACCTGCCGGCTACGCCACAACCATTCAGCAGACACTCCGGAATCACCTGCCGGGCTGGCTGGAACCACCTGTCGGTCAGGCCAACATCACCTTTCAGCTACGCCGGAACCACTAGGCGGACACTCCGGAAACACCTGTAGGGCCGGCTGGAACCACATCTCAGACGTGCCAGAACCATGTGCCTGAGATGCCGGAACCACACCCCGAACAGACCGAAACAACCTGCCAGACCCACGTGAACCCCCTGGTGAGCACGCCTGATCCACCTGCTCAACTAGCCGGAACCACCTTCCAGACACGCCAAAATCACCTGCCAGGTCTACCAGAACCACTTGGTGGACACTCCGGAATCATCTGCCAGAAATGCCAGAACCAGCCCTCTGACACACCAGAAACATGTGCCGGACACGCCGGAAGCACCTGCTGATAATGCCTGAGCCACATGCTCGACTTGCAAGAAACACCTGCCAGACACGCCAAACTCACCTGCCGGGTACGCCAGAACCACGTGGCGGACTCTCCGGAATCACCTGTCGGGCATGCCGGAACCAACTCTCAGACATGCCAGAACCTCGTGCCGGACACGCCAGAACCACCTGCCGGACAGACCGGAAATACCTGCTGGACACGCCGGAACCACCGGCTCGACTCGCCGGAACCACCGCCGGACATGCAAAATGACCTGCCGGCTACGCTAGAACCACTTGGCGAACACTCTGGAATCACCTGTCGGGCATGCCAGAACCACCTCTCAGACTTGCCAGAACCATGTTCCGGACACGCCGGTACCACCAGCCGAGTATGCCGGAACCACATGATCCACTCCCCAGAACCACCTGCTTGACACGCCAGAATCACCTACCGGCTATGCCAGAACCACTCGGCAGACACTCCGGAACCACCTGCTGGGCATGCCGGAACCACCTCTCAGAATTGCCAGAACCACATGCCGGACACTCCGGAATCACCTGCCGGGCATGCCGGAACCATCTCTCAGACGTGCCAGAACCATGTTCCAGACACGCCGGTACCACCTGCCGAGCTCGCCGGAACCACCTGCTGGACACGCCAAAATCACCTGCCGGCTACGCCAGAACCACTCGGCAGACACTCCGGAATCACCTGCCGGGCTGGCTGGAACCACCTGCCGGTCACGCCAACATCACCTTTCAGCTATGCCAGAACCACTTGGCGGACACTCCGGAAACACCTCTCCGGCCGGCCGGAACCACCTCTCACACGTGCCAGAACCATGTGCCTGAGATGCCGGAACCACTCCCCGAACAGACCGAAACCACCTGCCAGACCCGCCTGAACCCCCTGGCAAGCACGCCTGATCCACCTGCTCAACTAGCCGGAACCAACTTCCTGACACACCAAAATCACCTGCCGGCTACGCCACAACCATTTGGTGAACTCTTCGGAATCACCTGCCGGGCTGGCTCCAGAACCACTCGGCAGACATTCCGGAACCACCTGCCGGGCATGCCGGAACCACCTCTCAGACATGCGGGAACCACATGCCAATGACACCGGAAGCACCTGCCGAGCACGCCAGAACCACCTGCTCGACTTGCCAAAACCACCTGCTGGACACGCCAAAATCACCTGCCGGCTACGCCACAACCATATGGTGAACTCTTGTGAATCACCTGCCGGGCTGGCTGGAACCACCTGCCGGTCACGCCAACATCACATGCCAGCTATGCCAGAACCACTTGGCGGACACCATGGAAACACCTGTCGGGCCGGCCGGAACCACCTCTCACACGTGCCAGAACCATGAGCCTGAGATGCCGGAACCACTCCCCGAACAGACCGAAACCACCTGCCAGACCCGCCTGAAGCCCCTGGCAAGCACGCCTGATCCACCTGCTCAACTAGCTGGAACCAACTTCCTGACACGCCAAAATCACCTGCCAGGTATACCACAACCACTTGGTGGACACTCCGGAATCATCTGCCGGACATGCCAGAACCAGCTCTCAGACACACCAGAACCACGTGCCAGAGACGCCGGAAGCACCAGCTGAGCATGCCTGAGCCACCTGCTCGACTCGCAAGATACACCTGTCGGACATGCCAAAATAACTTGCCGGGTACGCCAGAAACACTTGGCGGACGCTCCGGAATCCCCTGTCGGGCGTGCTGGAACCACCTCTCAGACTTGCCAGAACCATGTTCTGGACACGCCGGTACCACCTGCCGAGTATGCCGGATCCAGCTGATCCACTCCCCAAAACCACCTAGTGGACACACCAAAATCAACTGCCGGCTATGCCAGAACCACTCGGCAGACACTCCGGAATCACAGGCCAGGCATTCCGGAACCACCTCTCAGAGGTGCTAGAACCAAATGCCGGACACTCCGGTATCACCTGCCGGGCATGCAGGAACCACCTCTCAGAGGTGCCAGAACCACATGCCGGACACTCCGGAATCACCTGCAGGGCATGCTGGAACCACGTGCTGGACATGCCGGAACCACCTGCCGGACATGCCGGAACCACCTGCCGGACATTCCGGAACCACCGGCTCGACTCGCCGGAACCATTGCCGGACATGCAAAATCACCTGCCGGTTATTCCAGAACCACTTGGCGAACACTCCGGTATCACCTGCCGGGCATGCCGGAACCACCTCTCAGAGGTGCCAGAACCACATGCCGGACACTCCGGAATCACCTGCCGGGCATGCCGGAACCACCTGCTGAACATGCCAGACCCACCGGCTCGACTCGCCGGAACCATTGCCGGACATGCAAAATCACCTGCCAGCTACGCCAGAACCACTTGGCGAACACTCCGGAATCACCTGCCGGGCATGGCGGAACGACCTCTCAGACATGCCGGAACCACATGACAGTGACACCGGAGGCACCTGCCGAGCACACCAGAACCACCTGCTCGACTCGCCAAAACCACATTCTGGGCACGCCAAAATCACCTGCCGGCTACGCCAGAACCACTCGGCAGACACTCCGGAATCACATGCCAGGCATTCCGGAACCACCTCTCAGAGGTGCCAGAACCAAATGCCGGACACTCCGGTATCACCTGCCGGGCATGCCGGAACCACCTCTCAGAGGTGCCAGAACCACATGCCGGACACTCCGGAATCACCTGCCGGGCATGCCGGAACCACCTGCCGGACATGCCAGAACCACCGGCTCGACTCGCCGGAACCATTGCCGGACATGCAAAATCACCTGCCGGCTACGCCAGAACCACTTGGCGAACACTCCGGAATCACCTGCCGGGCATGGCGGAACCACCTCTCAGACATGCCGGAACCACATGCCAATGACACCGGAAGCACCTGCCGAGCACGCCAGAACCACCTGCTCGACTCGCAAAAACCACCTGCTGGACACGCCAAAATCACCTGCCGGCTACTCCACAACCATTTGGTGAACTCTTCGGAATCACCTGCTGGGCTGGCTGGAACCACCTGCCGGTCACGCCAACATCATCTGCCAGCTATGCCAGAACCACTTGGCGGACACCATGGAAACACCTGTCGGGCCGGCCGGAACCACCTATCAGACGTGCCAGAACCATGTGCCTGAGATGCCGGAACCACACCCCGAACAGACCGAAACCACATGCCAGACCCGCCTGAACCACCTGCCGAGCACGCCGGAAGCACCTACTCGACTCGCTGGAACCACCTACCTGACACGCTAAAATCACCTGCCGGCTATGCCACAACCACTTGGTGGACACTCCGGAATCATCTGCCGGACATGCCAGAACCAGCTCTCAGACACACCAGAACCACGTGCCAGACACGCCGGAAGCACCTGCTGAGCATGCCTGAGCCAAATGCTCGACTTGCAAGAAACACCTGCCAGACACGCCAAAATCACCTGCCGGGTACGCCAGAACCACGTGGCGGACACTCCGGAATCACCTGTCGGGCATGCCGGAACCAACTCTCAGACGTGCCAGAACCTCGTGCCGGTCACGCCAGAACCACCTGCCGGACAGACCGGAAACACCTGCTGGATACGCCGCAACCACCGGCTCGACTCGCCGGAACCACCATCGGACATGCAAAATGACCTGCCGGCTACGCCAGAACCACTTGGCGAACACTCCGGAATCACCTGTCTGGCATGCCGGAACCACGTCTGAGACTTGCCAGAACCATGTTCCGGACACACCGGTACCACCTGCCGAGTATGCCGGAACCACCTGATCCACTCCCCAGAACCACCTGCTGGATACGCCAGAATCACCTGCCGCCTACGCCAGAACCACTCGGCAGACACTCCGGAACCACCTGCCGGGCATGCCGGAACCACCTCTCAGAGGCGCCAGAACCAAATGCCGGACACTCCCGTATCACCTGCCGGGCATGCCGGAACCACCTCTCAGAGGTGCCAGAACCACATGCCGGACACTCCGGAATCACCTGCTGGGCATGCTGGAACCACGTGCTGGACATGCCGGAACCACCTGCAGGACATTCCGGAACCACCTGCCAGACCTTCCGGAAGCACCGGCTCGAATCGCCGGAACCATCGCCGGACATGCAAAATCGACTGCCGGCTACGCCAGAACCAGTTGGCGAACACTCCGGTATCACCTGCCTGGCATGCCGGAACCACCTCTCAGAGGTGCCAGAACCACATGCCGGACACACTGGAGTCACCTGCCGGGCATGCCGGAACCATCTCTCAGATGTGCCAGAACCATGTTCCGGACACGCCGGTACCACCTGCCGAGCTCGCCGGAACCACCTGCTGGACACGCCAAAATCACCTGCCGGCTACGCCAGAACCACTCGGCAGACACTCCGGAATCACCTGCGGGGCTGGCTGGAACCACCTGCCGGTCACGTCAACATCACCTTTCAGCTACGCCAGAACCACTTGGCGGACACTCCGGAAACACCTGTCGGGCCGGCCGGAACCACATCTCAGACGTGGCAGAACCATGTGCCTGAGATGCCGGAACCACTCCCAGAACAGACCGAAACCACCTGCCAGACCCGCCTGAACCCCCTGGCGAGCACGCCTGATCCACCTGCTCAACTAGCCAGAACCACCTTCCAGACACGCCAAAATCACCTGCCAGGTCTACCAGAACCACTTGGTGGACACTCCGGAATCATCTGCCGGACATGCCAGAACCAGCTCTCAGACACACCAGAACCACGTGCCAGAGATGCCGGAAGCACCAGCTGAGCATGCCTGAGCCACCTGCACGACTCGCAAGATACACCTGTCGGACATGCCAAAATCACCTGCCGGGTATGCCAGAAACACTTGGCGGACGCTCCGGAATCACCTGTCGGGCGTGCCGGAACCACCTCTCCGACTTGCCAGAACCATGTTCTGGACACGCCGGTACCACCTGCCGAGTATGCCGGAAGCAGCTGATCCACTCCCCAGAACCACCTAGTGGACACGCCAAAATCGACTGCCGGCTACGCCAGAACCACTTGGCAGACATTCCGGAATCGCATGCCAGGCATTCCGGAACCACCTCTCAGACGTGCCAGAACCACATGCCGGACACTCCGGAATCACCTGTCGGGCATGCCGGAACCAACTCTCAGACGTGGCAGAACCTCGTGCCGGACATGCCAGAACCACCTGCCGGACAGACCGGAAACACCTGCTGGACACGCCGGAACCACCGGCTCGACTCGCTGGAACCACCGCCGGACATTCAAAATGACCTGCCGGCTACGCCAGAACCACTTGGCGAACACTCCGGAATCACCTGTCGGGCATACCGGAACCACCTCTCAGAGGTGCCAGATCCACATGCCAGACACTCCGGTATCAACTGCCGGGCATGCTGGAACCACCTCTCAGAGGTGCCAGAACCACATGCTGGACACTCCGGAATCATCTGCCGGAAATTCCAGAACCAGCCCTCTGACACACCAGAACCACGTGCCGGACACGCCGGAAGCACCTGCTGGGCATGCCGGAACCATCTCTCAGACGTGCCAGAACCATGCTCCGGACACGCCGGTACCACCAGCCGAGCTCGCCGGAACCACCTGCTGGAAACGCCAAAATCACCTGCCGGCTACGCCAGAACCACTCGGCAGACACTCCGGAATCACCTGCGGGGCTGGCTGGAACCACCTGCCGGTCACGCCAACGTCACCTTTCAGCTACGCCAGCACCACTCAGCAGAAACTCCGGAATCACATGCCAGGCATTCCAGAACCACGTCTCAGAGGTGCCAGAACCAAATGCCAGAGACTCCGGTATCACCCGCCAGGCATGCCGGAACCACCTCTCAGAGGTGCCAGAACCACATGCCGGACACTCCGGAATCACCTGCCGGGCATGCCGGAACGACCTGCTGGACATGCCGGAATCACCTGCCGGACATGCCGGAACGACCGGCTCGACTCACCGGAACCATTGCCGGACATGCAAACCACCTGCCGGCTACCCCACAACCACTTGGCGAACACTCCGGAATCACCTGCCGGGCATGGCGGAACCACCTCTCAGACATGCCGGAACCACATGCCAATGACACCGGAAGCACCTGCCGAGCACGCCAGAACCACCTGCTCGACTCGCCAAAACCACCTGCTGGACACGCCAAAATCACCTGCCGGCTACGCCACAACCATTTGGTGAACTCTTCGGAATCACCTGCCGGCCTGGCTGGAACCACCTGCCGGTCACGCCAACATCACCTGCCAGCTATGCCAGAACCACTTGGCGGACACCATGGAAACACCTGTCGGGCCGGCCGGAAGCACCTCTCAGACGTGCCAGAGCCATGTACCTGAGATGCCGGAACCACACGCCGAAAAGACCGAAACCACCTGCCAGACCCGCCTGAACCACCTGCCGAGCACGCTGGAACCACCTACTCGACTCGCCGGAACCACCTACCTGACATGCAAAAATCACCTGCCGGGTATGCCACAACCACTTGGTGGACACTCCGGAATCATCTGCCGGACATGCCAGAACCAGCTCTCAGACACACCAGAACCACGTGCAAGACACGCCGGATGCACCTGCTGATCATGCCTGAGCCAAATGCTCGACTTGCCAGAAACACCTGACAGACACGCCAAAATCACCTGCCGGGTACGCCAGAACCACGTGGCGGACACTCCGGAATCACCTTTCGGGCATGCCGGAACCAACTCTCAGACGTGCCAGAACCTCGTGCCGGACACGCCAGAACCACCTGCTGGACAGACCGGAAACACCTGCTGGACACGCCGGAACAACCGGCTCGACTCGCCGGAACCACCGCCGGACATGCAAAATGACATACCGGCTACGCCAGAACCACTTGGCGAACAGTCCGGAATCACCTGTCGGGCATGCCGGAACCGCCTCTCAGACTTGCCAGAACCATGTTCCGGACACGACGGTACCACCTGCCGAGTATGCTGGAACCACCTGATCCACTCCCCAGGACCACCTGCTGGACACGCCAGAATCACCTGCCGCCTACGCCAGAACCACTCGGCAGACACTCCGGAACCACCTGCCGGGCATGCCGGAACCACCTCTCAGAGGTGCCAGAACCACATGCCGGAAACTCCGGAATCACCTGCCGGGCATGCCGGAACCACCTGCCGGACATGCCGGAACCACCAGCTCGACTCGCCGGAACCATTGCCGGACATGCAAAATCACCTGCCGGCTACACCAGAACCACACGGCAGACACTCCGGAATCACCTGCCGGGCTGGCTGGAACCACCTGCCGGTCACGCCAACATCACCTTTCAGCTACGCCAGAAACACTTGGCGGACACTCCGGAAACACCTCTGCGGCCGGCCGGAACCACCTCTCAGACGTGCCAGAACCATGTGCCTGAGATGCCGGAACCACTCCCCGAACAGACCGAAACCACCTGCCAGACCCGCCTGAACCCCCTGGCGAGCACGCCTGATCCACCTGCTCAACTAGCCGGAACCACCTTCCTGACACGCCAAAATCACGTGCCGGCTACGCCACAACCATTTGGTGAACTCTTCGGAATCCCCTGCCGGGCTGGCTCCAAAACCACTCGGCAGACTCTCCGGAACCACCTGCCGGGCATGCCGGAACCACCTCTCAGACATGCCGGAACCACATGCCAAAGACACCGGAAGCACCTGCCGAGCACGACAGAACAACCTGCTCGACTCGCCAAAACCACCTGCTGGACACGCCAAAATCACCTGCCGGCTACGCCACAACCATTTGGTGAACTCTTCGGAATGACCTGCCGGGCTGGCTGGAACCACCTGCCGGTCAGGCCAACATCACCTGCCAGCTATGCCAGAACCACTTGGCGGACACCATGGAAACACCTGTCGGGCCGGCCGGAAGCACCTCTCAGAGGTGCCAGAACCACATGCCGGACACTCCGGAATCACCTGCAGGGCATGCTGGAACCACGTGCTGGACATGCCGGAACCACCTGCCGGACATGCCAGAACTACCTGCCGGACAGTCCGGATCCACCGGCTCGACTCGCCGGAACCATTGCCGGACATGCAAAATCACCTGCCGGCTACGCCAGAACCACTTGGCGAACTCTCCGGTATCACCTGCTGGGCATGCCGGAACCACCTCTCAGAGGTGTCACAACCACATGCCGGACACTCCGGAATCACCGGCCGGGCATGCCGGAACCACCTGCCGCACATGCCGGAACCACCGGCTCAACTCGCCGGAACCATTGCCGGACATGCAAAATCACCTGCCGGCTACGCCAGAACCACTCGGCAGACACTCCGTAACCAAATGCAGGGCATGCCGGAACCACCTCTCAGTGGTGCCAGAACCACATGCCGGACACTCCGGAATCACCTGCCGGGCATGTCGGGACCATCTCTCAGACTTGCCAGAACCATGTTCCGGACATGCAGGAACCACCTGTCGAGCTCGCCGTAACCACCAGCTGGACACGCCAAAATCACCTGCCGGCTACGCCAGAACCACTCGGCAGACACTAGGGAATCACATGCCAGGCATTCCGTAACCACCTCTCAGAGGTGCCAGAACCAAATGCCGGAGAGTCCGGTATCACCCGCCGGGCATGCCGGAACCACCTCTCAGAGGTGCCAGAACCACATGCCGGACACTCCGGAATCACCTGCCGGGCATGCTGGAACCACCTGCCGGACATGCCGGAACCGCAGGCTCGACTCGCCGGAACCATTGCCGGACATGGAAAATCACCTGCCGGCTACGCCAGAACCACTTGGCGAACTCTCCGGAATCACCTGCCGGGCATGGTGGAACCACCTCTCAGGGGTGCCAGAACCACATGCCGGACACTCCCGAATCACCTGCCGGTTATGCCGGAACCATCTCTCAGACGTGCCAGAACCATGTTCCGGACACGCTGGTACCACCTGCCGAGCTCGCCGGAACCACCTGCTGGACACGCCAAAATCACCTGCCAGCTACACCAGAACCACACGGCAGACACTCCGGAATCACCTGCCGGGCTGGCTGGAACCACCTGCCGGTCACGCCAACATCACCTTTCAGCTACGCCAGAACCACTTGGCGGACACTCCGGAAACACCTCTCCGGCCGGCCGGAACCACCTCTCAGACGTGCCAGAACCATGTGCCTGAGATGCCGGAACCACTCCCCGAACAGACCGAAACCACCTTCCAGACCCGCCTGAACCCCCTGGCGAGCACGCCTGATCCACCTGCTCAACTAGCCGGAACCACCTTCCTGACACGCCAAAATCACGTGCCGGCTACGCCACAACCATTTGGTGAACTCTTCGGTATCCCCTGCCGGGCTGGCTCCAAAACCACTCGGCAGACTCTCCGGAACCACCTGCCGGGCATGCCGGAACCACCTCTCAGACATGCCGGAACCACATGCCAATGACACCGGAAGCACCTGCCGAGCACGACAGAAAAACCTGCTCGACTCGCCAAAACCTCCTGCTGGACACGCCAAAATCACTTGCCGGCTACGCCACAACCATTTGGTGAACTCTTCGGAATGACCTGCCGGGCTGGCTGGAACCACCTGCTGGTCACGCCAACATCACCTGCCAGCTTTGCCAGAACCACTTGGCAGACACCATGGAAACACCTGTCGGGCCGGCCGGAACCACCTCTCAGACGTGCCAGAACCATGAGCCTGAGATGCCGGAACCACTCCCCGAACAGACCGAAACCACCTGCCAGACCCGCCTGAAGCCCCTGGCCAGCACGCCTGATCCACCTGCTCAACTAGCTGGAACCAACTTCCTGACACCCCAAAATCACCTGCCAGGTATACAAGAACCACTTGGTGGACACTCCGGAATCATCTGCCGGACATGCCAGAACCAGCTCTCAGACACACCAGAACCACGTGCCAGAGACGCCGGAAGCACCAGCTGAGCATGCCTGAGCCACCTGCTCGACTCGCAAGATACACCTGTCGGACATGCCAAAATCACCTGACGGGTACGCCAGAAACACTTGGCGGACGCTCCGGGATCACCTGTCGGGCGTGCCGGAACCACCTCTCAGACTTGCCAGAACCAAATGCCAGACACTCCAGTATCACCTGCCGGGCATGCCGGAACCACCTCTCAGAGGTGCCAGAACCACATGCCGGACACTCCGGAATCACCTGCCGGTCATGCTGGAACCACGTGCAGGACATGCCGGAACCACCTGCCGGACATGCCGGAACCACCTGCCGGACATTCCGGAACCACCGGCTCGACTCGCCGGAACCATTGCCGGACATGCCAAATCACTTGCCGGCTACGCCAGAACCACTTGGCGAACACTCCGATATCACCTGCCGGGCATGCCGGAACCACCTCTCAGAGGTGCCAGAACCACATGCCGGACACTCCGGAATCACCTGTCGGGCATGCCGGAACCAACTCTCAGACGTGCCAGAACCTCGTGCGGGTCACGCCAGAACCACCTGCCGCAGAGACCGGAAACACCTGCTGTATACGCCGGAACCACCGGCTCGACTCGCCGGAACCACAGCCGGACATGATAAATGACCTGTCGGCTACGCCAGAACCACTTGGCGAACACTCCAGAATCACCTGTCGGGCATGCCGGAACCACCTCTCAGACTTGCCAGAAACATGTTGCGGACACGCCGGTACCACCTGCCGAGTAGGCCGGAACCACCTGATCCACTCCCCAGAACCACCTGCTGGATACGCCAGAATCACCTGCTGGCTACTCCAGAACCACTCGGCAGACACTCCGTAACCAACTGCCGGGCATGCCGGAACAACCTCTCAGAGGTGCGAGAACCACATGCCGGACACTCCGGAATCACCTGCCGGGCATGCCGGAACCACCTCTCAGACTTGCCAGAACCATGTTCTGGACACGCCGGTACCACCTGCCGAGTATGCCGGAACCAGCTGATCCACTCCCCAGAACCACCTAGCTGACACGCCAAAATCAACTGCCGGCTATGCCAGAACCACTCGGCAGACACTCCCGGAATCACATGCCAGGCATTCCGGAACCACCTCTCAGAGGTGCCAGAACCAAATGCCGGACACTCCGGTATCACCTGCCGGGCATGCCGGAACCACCTCTCAGAGGTGCCAGAACCACATGCCGGACACTCCGGAATCACCTGCCGCGCATGCTGGAACCACCTGCCAGACATGCCGGAACCACCGGCTCGACTCGCCGGAACCATTGCCGGACATGCAAAATCACCTGCCGGCTACGCCAGAACCACTTGGCGAACACTCCGGAATCACCTGCCGGGCATGGCGGAACCACCTCTCAGACATGCCGGAACCGCATGCCAATGACTCCGGAAGCACCTGCTGAGCACGCCAGAACCACCTGCTCGACTCGCCAAAACCACCTGCTGGACACGCCAAAATCACCTGCCGGCTACGCCACAACCATTTGGTGAGCACATCAGAATCACCTGCCGCGCTGGCTGGAATCACCTGCCGGTCACGCCAACATCACCTGCCAGCTATGCCAGAACCACATGGCGGACAACATGGAAACACCTGTCGGGCCGGCCGGAACCACCTATCAGACGTGCCAGAACCATGTGCCTGAGATGCCGGAACCACACACCGAACAGACCGAAACCACCGGCCAAACCCGCCTGAACCACCTGCCGAGCACGCCGGAACCACCTACTCGACTCGCTGGAACCACCTACCTGTCACGCTAAAATCACCTGCCGGTTATGCCACAACCACTTGGTGGACACTCCGGAATCATCTGCCGGACATGCCAGAACCAGCTCTCAGACACAGCAGAACCACGTGCCAGACACGCCGGAAGCACCTGCTGAGCATGCCTGAGCCAAATGCTCGACTTGCAAGAAACACCAGCCAGACACGCCAAAATCACCTGCCGGGTACGCCAGAACCACGTGGCGGACACTCCGGAATCACCTGTCAGGCATGCCGGAACCAACTCTCAGACGTGCCAGAACCTCGTGCTGGTCACGCCAGAACCACCTCCCGGACACGCCGGAACCACCGTATTGACTCGCCGGAACCACCGCCGGACATGCAAAATGACCTGCCGGCTACGCCAGAACCACTTGGCGAACACTCCGGAATCACCTGTCGGGCATGCCGGAACCGCCTCTCAGACTTGCCAGAACCATGTTCCGGACACGCCGCTACCACCTGCTGAGTATGCCGGAACCACCTGATCCACTCCCCAGAACCACCTGCTGGACACGCCAGAATCACCTGCCGACTACGCCAGAACCACTCGGCAGACACACCGGAATCACCTGCCGGGCATGCCGGAACCACCTCTCAGAGGTGCCAGAACCACATGCCAGACACTCCGGAATCACCTGCCGTAGATGCCAGAACCAGCTCTCAGACTCACCAGAACCAAGTGCCAGAGACGCCGGAAGCACCAGCTGAGCATGCCTCAGCCACCTGCTCGACTCGCAAGATACACCTGTCGGACAGGCGAAAATCACCTTCCGGGTACGCCAGAAACACTTGGCGGACGCTCGGGAATCCCCTGTCTGGCGTGCCGGAACCACCTCTCAGAATTGCCAGAACCATGTTCTGGACACGCCGGTACCACCCGCCGAGTATGCCGGAACCAGCTGATCCACTCCCCAGAACCACCTAGTGGACACGCCAAAATCAACTGCCGGCTACGCCAGAACCACTCGGCAGACACTCCGGAATCACATGCCAGGCATTCGGGAACCACCTCTCAGAGGTGCCAGAACCAAATGCCGGACACTCCAGTATCACCTGCCGGGCATGCCGGAACCAACTCTCAGAGGTGCCAGAACCACATGCCGGACACTCCGGAATCACCTGCAGGGCATGCTGGAACCACGTGCTGGACATGCCGGAACCACCTGCCGGACATTCCGGGCCCACCGGCTCGACTCGCCGGAACCATTGCTGGACATGCAAAATCACCAGCCGGCTACGCCAGAACCACTTGGCGAACATTCCGGTATGACCTGCCGGGCATGCCGGAACCACCTCTCAGAGGTGCCAGAACCACATGCCGGACACTCCGGAATCACCTGCCGGGCATGCCGGAACCACCTGCCGGACATGCCGGAACCACCGGCTCGACTCGCCGGAACCATTGCCGGACATGCAAAATCACCTGCCGGCTATGCCAGAACCACTTGGGGAACACTCCGGAATCACCTGCCGGGCATGCCGGAACCACCTCTCAGAGGTGCCAGAACCACATGCCGGACACTCCGGAATCACCTTCCGGGCATGCCGGAACCACCTGCTGTAGATGCCGGAATCACCTGCCGGACATGCCGGAACCACCGGCTCGACTCGCCGGAACCATTGTCGGACATGCAAAATCACCTGCCGGCTATGCCAGAACCACTTGGCGAACACTACGGAATCACCTGCCGGGCATGGCGGAACCACCTCTCAGACATGCCGGAACCACATGACAATGACACTGGAAGCACCTGCCGAGCACGCCAGAACCACCTGCTTGACTCGCCAAAACCTCCTGCTGGACACGCCAAAATCACCTGCCGGCTAGGCCACAACCATTTGGTGAACTCTTCGGTATCACCTGCCCGGCTTTCTGGAACCACGTGCCGGTCACGCCAACATCACCTGCCAGCTATGCCAGAACCACTTGGCGGACACCATGGAAACACCTGTCGGGCCGGCCGGAACCACCTATCAGACGTGCCAGAACCATGTGCCTGAGATGCCGGAACCACTCCCCGAACAGACCGAAACCACCTGCCAGACCCGCCTGAAACCCCTGCCGAGCACGCCGGAACCACCTACTCGACTCGCTGGAACCACCTACCTGACACGCTAAAATCACCTGTCGGGTATGCCACAGCCACTTGGTGGACACTCCGGAATCATCTGCCGGACATGCCAGAACCAGCTCTCAGACACACCAGAACCACGTGCCGGACAGGCCGGAAGGACCTGCTGATCTTGCCTGAGCCACATGCTCGACTTGCCAGAAACACCTGCCAGACACGTCAAAATCACCTGCCGGGTACGCCAGAACCACGTGGCGGACACTCCAGAATCACCTGTCGGGCATGCCGGAACCAACTCTCAGACGTGCCAGAACCTTGTGGCGGACACGCCAGAACCACCTGCCGGAAAGACCGGAAACACCTGCTGGAAACGCCAGAACCACTCGGCAGACACTCCAGAATCACCTGCCGGGCATGCCGGAACCACCTCTCAGAGGTGCCAGAATCAAATGCCGGACACTCCAGTATCAGCTGTCTGGCGTGCCGGGACCACCTCTCAGACTTGCCAGAACCATGTTCTGGACACGCCGGTACCACCTGCCGAGTATGCCAAAACCAGCTGATCCACTCCCCAGAACCACCTGGTGGACACGCCAAAATCAACTGCCGGCTACGCCAGAACCACTCGGCAGACACTACGGAATCACATGCCAGGCATTCCGGAACCACCTCTCAGAGGTGCCAGAACCACATGCCGGACACTCCGGAATCACCTGCAGGGCATGCTGGAACCACGTGCTGGACATGCCGGAACCACCTGCCGGGCATGCTGGAACCACCTGCCGGACATTCCGGAACCACCGGCTCGACTCGCCGGAACCATTGAAGGACATGCAAAATCACCTGCCGGCTATGCCAGAACCACTTGGCGAACACTCCGGTATCACCTGCCGGGCATGCCGGAACCACCTCTCAGAGGTGCCAGAACCACATGCCGGACACTCCGGAATCACCTGCCGGGCATGCCGGAACCACCTGCTGAACATGCCAGACCCACCGGCTCGACTCGCCGGAACCATTGCCGGACATGCAAAATCACCTGCCAGCTACGCCAGAACCACTTGGCGAACACTCCGGAATCACCTGCCGGGCATGGCGGAACGACCTCTCAGACATGCCGGAACCACATGACAGTGACACCGGAGGCACCTGCCGAGCACGCCAGAACCACCTGCTCGACTCGCCAAAACCACAGTCTGGGCACGCCAAAATCACCTGCCGGCTACGCCAGAACCACTCGGCAGACACTCCGGAATCACATGCCAGGCATTCCGGAACCACCTCTCAGAGGTGCCAGAACCAAATGCCGGACACTCCGGTATCACCTGCCGGGCATGCCGGAACCACCTCTCAGAGGTGCCAGAACCACATGCCGGACACTCCGGAATCACCTGCCGGGCATGCCGGAACCACCTGCCGGACATGCGGGAACCACCGGCTCGACTCGCCGGAACCATTGCCGGACATGCAAAATCACCTGCCGGCTACGCCAGAACCACTTGGCGAACACTCCGGAATCACCTGCCGGGCATGGCGGAACCACCTCTCAGACATGCCGGAACCACATGCCAATGACACCGGAAGCACCTGCCGAGCACGCCAGAACCACCTGCTCGACTCGCCAAAACCACCTGCTGGACACTCCAAAATCACCTGCCGGCTACTCCACAACCATTTGGTGAACTCTTCGAAATCACCTGCCGGGCTGGCTGGAACCACCTGCCGGTCACGCCAACATCATCTGCCAGCTATGCCAGAACCACTTGGCGGACACCATGGAAACACCTGTCGGGCCGGCCGGAACCACCTATCAGACGTGCCAGAACCATGTGCCTGAGATGCCGGAACCACACCCCGAACAGACCGAAACCACCTGCCAGACCCGCCTGAACCACCTGCCGAGCACGCCGGAACCACCTACTCGACTCGCTGGAACCACCTACCTGACACGCTAAAATCACCTGCCGGCTATGCCACAACCACTTGGTGGACGCTCCGGAATCATCTTCCGGACATGCCAGAACCAGCTCTCAGACACACCAGAACCATGTGCCAGACACGCCGGAAGCACCTGCTGAGCATGCCTGAGCCAAATGCTCGACTTGCAAGAAACACCTGACAGACATGCCAAAATCACCTGCCGGGTACGCCAGAACCACGAGGCGGACACTCCGGAATCACCTGTCGGGCATGCCGGAAACAACTCTCAGACGTGCCAGAACCTCGTGCCGGTCACGCCAGAACCACCTGCCGGACAGACCGGAAACACCTGCTGGATACGCCGCAACCACCGGCTCGACTCGCCGGAACCAGCATCGGACATGCAAAATGACCTGCCGGCTACGCCAGAACCACTTGGCGAACACTCCGGAATCACCTGTCGGGCATGCCGGAACCACCTCTCAGACTTGCCAGAACCATGTTCCGGACACACCGGTACCACCTGCCGAGTATGCCGGAACCACCTGATCCACTCCCCAGAACCACCTGCTGGATACGCCAGAATCACCTGCCCTCTACTCCAGAACCACTCGGCAGACACTCCGTAACCAACTGCCGGGCATGCCGGAACCACCTCTCAGAGGTGCCAGAACCAAATGCCGGACACTCCCGTATCACCTGCCGGGCATGCCGGAACCACCTCTCAGAGGTGCCAGAACCACATGCCGGACACTCCGGAGTCACCTGCCGGTCATGCCGGAACCAACTCTCAGATGTGCCAGAACCATGTTCCGGACACGCCGGTACCACCTGCCGAGCTCGCCGGAACCACCTGCTGGACACGCCAAAATCACCTGCCGGCTACGCCAGAACCACTCGGCAGACACTCCGGAATCACCTGCGGGGCTGGCTGGAACCACCTGCCAGTCACGTCAACATCACCTTTCAGCTACACCAGAACCACTTGGCGGACGCTCCGGAAACACCTGTCGGGCCGGCCGGAACCACATCTCAGATGTGGCAGAACCATGTGCCTGAGATGCCGGAACCACTCCCAGAACAGACCGAAACCACCTGCCAGACCCGCCTGAACCCCCTGGCGAGCACGCCTGATCCACCTGCTCAACTAGCCAGAACCACCTTCCAGACACGCCAAAATCACCTGCCAGGTCTACCAGAACCACTTGGTGGACACTCCGGAATCATCTGCCGGACATGCCAGAACCAGCTCTCAGACACACCAGAACCACGTGCCAGAGACGCCGGAAGCACCAGCTGAGCATGCCTGAGCCACCTGCACGACTCGCAAGATACACCTGTCGGACATGCCAAAATCACATGCCGGGTATGCCAGAAACCCTTGGCGGACGCTCCGGAATCACCTGTCGGGCGTGCCGCAACCTCCTCTCAGACTTGCCAGAACCATGTTCTGGACACGCCGGTACCATCCGCCGAGTATGCCGGAACCAGCTGATCCACTCCCCAGAACCACCTAGTGGACACGCCAAAATCGACTGCCGGCTACGCCAGAACCACTTGGCAGACATTCCGGAATCGCATGCCAGGCATTCCGGAACCACCTCTCAGACGCGCCAGAACCACATGCCGGACACTCCGGAATCACCTGTTGGGCATGCCGGAACCAACTCTCAGACGTGGCAGAACCTCGTGCTGGACATGCCAGAACCACCTGCCGGACAGACCGGAAACACCTGCTGGACACGCCGGAACCACCGGCTCGACTCGCCGGAACCACCGCCGGACATGCAAAATGACCTGCCGGCTATGCCAGAACCACTGGGCGAACACTCCGGAATCACCTGTCGGGCATGCCGGAACCACATCTCAGAGGTGCCAGATCCACATGCCGGACACTCCGGTATCAACTGCCGGGCATGCCGGAACCACCTCTCAGAGGTGCCAGAACCACATGCTGGACACTCCGGAATCATCTGCCAGAAATTCCAGAACCAGCCCTCTGACACACCAGAACCACGTGCCGGACACGCCGGAAGCACCTGCCGGGCATGCCGGAACCATCTCTCAGACGTGCCAGAACCATGTTCCGGACACGCCGGTACCACAAGCCGAGCTCGCCGGAACCACCTGCTGGAGACGCCAAAATCACCTGCCGGCTACGCCAGAACCACTCGGCAGACACTCCGGAATCACCTGCGGGGCTGGTCGGAACCACCTGCCGGTCACGCCAACATCACCTTTCAGCTACGCCAGCACCACTCAGCAGACACTCCGGAATCACATGCCAGGCATTCCAGAACCACGTCTCAGAGGTGCCAGAACCAAATGCCGGACACTCCGGTATCACCCGCCAGGCATGGCGGAACCACCTCTCAGACATGCCGGAACCACATCCCAATGACACCGGAAGCACCTGCCGAGCACGCCAGAACCACCTGCTCGACTCGCCAAAACCACCTGCTGGACACGCCAAAATCACCTGCCGGCTACGCCACAACCATTTGGTGAACTCTTCGGAATCACCTGCCGGGCTGGCTGGAACCACCTGCCGGTCACGCCAACATCACCTGCCAGCTATGCCAGAACCACTTGGCGGACACCATGGAAACACCTGTCGGGCCGGCCGGAACCACCTCTCAGACGTGCCAGAACCATGTGCCTGAGATGCCGGAACCACACCCCGAAAAGACCGAAATCACCTGCCAGACCCGCCTGAACCACCTGCTGGACACGCCGGAACCACCGGCTCGACTCGCCGGAACCACCGCCGGACATGCAAAATGACATACCGGCTACGCCAGAACCACTTGGCGAACAGTCCGGAATCACCTGTCGGGCATGCCGGAACCGCCTCTCAGACTTGCCAGAACCATGTTCCGGACACGACGGTACCACCTGCCGAGTATGCTGGAACCACCTGATCCACTCCCCAGGACCACCTGCTGGACACGCCAGAATCACCTGCCGCCTACGCCAGAACCACTCGGCAGACACTCCGGAACCACCTGCCGGGCATGCCGGAACCACCTCTCAGAGGTGCCAGAACCACATGCCGGAAACTCCGGAATCACCTGCCGGGCATGCTGGAACCACCTGCTGGACATGCCGGAACCACCGGCTCGACTCGCCGGAACCATTGCCGGACATGCAAAATCACCTGCCGGCTACACCAGAACCACACGGCAGACACTCCGGAATCACCTGCCGGGCTGGCTGGAACCACCTGCTGGTCACGCCAACATCACCTTTCAGCTACGCCAGAAACACTTGGCGGACACTCCGGAAACACCTCTCCGGCCGGCCGGAACCGCCTCTCAGACGTGCCAGAACCATGTGCCTGAGATGCCGGAACTACTCCCCGAACAGACCAAAACCACCTGCCAGACCCGCCTGAACCCCCTGGCTAGCACGCCTGATCCACCTGCTCAACTAGCGGGACCACCTTCCTGACACGCCAAAATCACCTGCCAGGTATACCAGAACCACTTGGTGGACACTCCGGAATCATCTGCCGGACATGCCAGAACCAGCTCTCAGACACACCAGAACCACGTGCCAGAGACGCCGGAAGCACCAGCTGAGCAAGCCTCAGCCACCTGCTCGACTCGCAAGAAACACCTGTCGGACATGCCAAAATCACCTGCCGGGTACGCCAGAAACACATGGCGGACGCTCCGGAATCACCTGTCGGGCGTGCCGGAACCACATCTCAGACTTGCCAGAACCATGTTCTGGACACGCCGGTACCACCTGCCGAGTATGCCGGAACCAGCTGATCCACTCCCCAGAACCACCTAGTGGACACTCCAAAATCAACTGCCGGCTACGCCAGAACCACTCGGCAGACACTCCAGAATCACAGGCCAGGCATTCCGGAACCACCTCTCAGAGGTGATAGAACCAAATGCCGGACACTCCGGTATCACCTGCCGGGCATGCCGGAACCACCTCTCAGAGGTTCCAGAACCACATGCGGACACTCCGGAATCATCTGCCGGACATGCCGGAACCAGCTCTCAGACACACCAGAACCAAGTGCCGGAGACGCCGGAAGCACCTGCCGAGCACGTCGCAACCACCTGCTCAACTCGCCTGAACCACCTGCCGGACACGCCAAAATCACCTGCCCGCTACACCAGCACCACTTCGGGGACAAGCCGGAATCACGTGAGGGGCATGCCGGCAGAGCCCCTCAGACTGAACCTCGTGCCGGACACCACAGAACCACCTGCCGGACAGACCGGAACCACCTGCCGGACACGCCGGAACCACCGGCTCGACCCGCCGGAACGACCGCTGGACATGCAAAATCACCTGCCGGCTACGCCGGAAACACTTGGCGAACACTCCGGAATCACCTGCCGGGCATGCCGGAACCACCTCTCAGATATGCCAGAACCACGTGCCAATGACCCCGGAAGCACCTGCCGAGCACGCCGGAACCACCTGCTCGACTCGCCAGAACCACCTGCCGGACACGCAAAAATCACCTGCCGGCTACGCCACAACCAGTTGGGGAACACTTCGGAATCACCTGCCGGGCTTGCTGGAACCACCTGCCGGTCATGCCAAAATCACCTGCCAACTACGCCAGTACCACTTGGCGGACACTGTGGAAACACCTGTCGGGCCGACCGGAACCACATCTCAGACGTGCCAGAACCATGTGCATGAGATGCTGGAACCACACCCCGAACAGACGGAAAACACCTGCCAGACCCGTCTGAACAACCTGCCGAGCACGCCGGAGCCACCTGCTCGACTCGCCGGAACCACCTACCTGACATGCCCAAATCACCAGCCGGGTATGCCAGAACCACTTGGCGGACACTCCGGAATCATCTGCCGGACATGCCGGAACCAGCTCTCAGACACACCAGAACCACGTGCTGGAGACGCCGGAAGCACCTGCCGAGCATGCTGGAGCCACCTGCTCGACTCGCCAGAAACACCGGCCGGACACGCCAAAATCACCTGCCGGGTACGCCAGAACCACCTGGCGGACACTCCGAAATCACCTGTCGTGCATGCCAGAACCACCTCTCGGACGTGCCGGAAGCACGTGCCGGATACGCCAGAATCACCTACCGGACAGACCGGCACCACCTGCCGAGCACGCCGGAGCCACCTGTTCGACTCGCTGGAACCACCTGCCGGACATGCCAAAATCACCTGCCGACTATGCCAGAACCACTTGGCGAACACTCCGGAATCACTTGCCGGGCATGCAGGAACCACCTCTCAGACATGCCAGAACCCCGTGCCAATGACCCCGGAAGCACCAGCCGAGCACGCCGGAACCACCTGCTCGACTCGCCAGAACCACCGGCCGATCACGCCAAAATCACCCCCCGGCTACGCCACAACCAGTTGGTGAACACTTTGGAATCACCTGCCAGGCTTGCTGGAACCACCTGCCAGTCATGCCAAAATCACCTGCCAACTACGCCAGAACCGCTTGGCGGACACTGCGGAAACACCTGTCGGGCCGGCTGGAACCACATCTCAGACGTGCCAGAAACGTGTTCATGAGATGCTGGAACCACACCCCGAACAGACGGATACCACCTGCCAGAACCGCCTGAACCACCTGCTGAGCACGCAGGAACCACCTGCTCGACTCACCGGTACCACCTCCCTGACACGCCAAAATCACCTGCTGGGTATGCCAGAACCACTTGGCGGACACTCCGGAATCATCTGCCGGACATGCCGGAACCAGCTCTCAGACACACCAGAACCAAGTGCCGGAGACGCCGGAAGCACCTGCCGAGCATGCCGGAGCCACATGCTCGACTCGCCAGAAACACCTGCCAGACACGCCAAAATCACCTGCCGGGTATGCCAGAACCACCTGGCGGACACTCCGAAACCACCTGTCGCGCATGCCGGAACCACCTCTCAGACGTTCCGGAAGCACGTGCCGGACACGCCGGAATCACCTTCCGGAAAGACCGGAACCACCTGCCGAGCACGCCGGAGCCACCTGTTCGACTCGCTGGAACCACCTGCCGGACAGGCCAATATCAACTGCTGGCTATGCCAGAACCACCTGGGGGACGGTCCAGAATCACATGCCAGCCATGGCGGAACCACCTCTCAGACGTACCAGAACCACCTGCCGGAGAATCTGGAAACACGTCCTGGACAGACTGGAACCACGTGACGGCCATGCCTGAACCACCTGCCGAGCACGCCGGAATCACCTGCCGGACACGCCAAAATCACCTGCGGGCTACGCCAGAACCACTTGGACGACTCTTCGAAATGACCTGCCGGGCATGTTGGAACCACCTCTCAGACGTGCCAGAAGCACGTGGCGGACAGTCCGGAATCACCTGTTGGGCATACGCAACCACCTCTGACACGTACCAGAACCACGTGCCGTGCACGCCGGAACCACCTACCGGACAGACCGGAATAAACTTTTGGGCATGCCGGAACCACCAGTCAGATGTGCCAGAAACACGTGCCGGAGACGCCGGAAGCACCTGCCGAGCACGTCGCAACCACCTGCTCACCTCGCCAGAACCACCTGCCGGACACGCCAAAATCACCTGCCCGCTACACCAGCACCACTTCGGGGACAAGCCGGAATCACGTGAGGGGCATGCCGGCACAGCCTCTCAGACCTGAACCTCGTGCCGGACACCACAGAACCACCTGCCGGACAGACCAGAACCACCTGGCGGACACGCCGGAACCACCGGCTCGACCCGCCGGAACGACCGCTGGACATGCAAAATCACCTGCCTGCTACGCCGGAAACACTTGGCGAACACTCCGGAATCACCTGCCGGGCATGCCGGAACCACGTCTCAGATATGCCAGAACCACGTGCCAATGACCCCGGAAGCACCTGCCGAGCACGCCGGAACCACCTGCTCGACTCGCCAGAACCACCTGCCGGACACGCAAAAATCGACTGCCGGCTACGCCACAGCCAGTTGGGGAACACTTCGGAATCACCTGCCGGGCTTGCTGGACTCACCTGCCGGTCATGCCAAAATCACCTGCCAACTACGCCAGTACCACTTGGCGGACACTGTGGAAACACCTGTCGGGCCGGCCGGAACCGCATCTCAGACGTGCCAGAACCATGTGCATGAGATGCTGGAACCACAGCCCGAACAGACGGAAAACACCTGCCAGACCCGTCTGAACAACCTGCCGAGCACGCCGCAGCCACCTGCTCGACTTGACGGAAACACGTACCTGACATGCCCAAATCACCAGCCGGGTATGCCAGAACCACTTGGCGGACACTCCGGAATCATCTGCCGGACATGCCGGAACCAGCTCTCAGACACACCAGAACCACGTGCCGGAGACGCCGGAATCACCTGCCGAGCATGCCGGAGCCACCTGCTCGACTCGCCAGAAACACCTGCCGGACACGCCAAAATCACCTGCCGGGTACGCCAGAACCACCTGGCGGACACTCCGAAATCACCTGTCGCTCATGCCGGAACCACCTCTCGGACGTGCCGGAAGCACGTGCCGGACACGCCGGAATCACCTACCGGACAGACCGGAACCACCTGCCGAGCACGCCGGAGCCACATGTTCGACTCACTGGAACCACCTGCCGGACAGGCCAATATCACCTGCTGGCTATGCCAGAACCACCTGGGGGACGGTCCGGAATCGCCTGCCAGACATGGCGGAACCACGTCTCAGACGTACCAGAACCACCTGCCGGAGAACCTGGAAACACGTCCTGGACAGTCTGGAACCACCTGCCGGCCAAGCCTGAACCACCTGCCAAGCACAACGGAACAACCTGCCAGACACGCCAAAATCACCTGCATGTTATGCCAGAACCACTTGGAGGACTCTCTGGGATGACCTGCCGGGCATGCCGGAACAACCTCTCAGACGTGCCAGAAGCACGTGGCGGACAGTCCGGAATCACCTGTTGGGCATACGCAACCACCTCTGACACGCACCAGAACGACGTGCCGTGCACGCCGGAACCACCTACCGGACAGACCGGAATCAACTTTTGGGCATGCCGGAACCACCAGTCAGATGTGCCAGAAACACGTGAGGGACACGCCGGAAGCACCTGCCGAGCACGTCGCAACCACCTGCTCAACTCGCCTGAACCACCTGCCGGACACGCCAAAATCACCTGCCCGCTACACCAGCACCACTTCGGGGACAAGCCGGAATCACGTGAGGGGCATGCCGGCACAGCCTCTCAGACTGAACCTCGTGCCGGACACCACAGAACCACCTGCCGGACACGCCGGAACCACCGGCTCGACCCGCCGGAACGACCGCTGGACATGCAAAATCACCTGCCGGCTACGCCGGAAACACTTGGCGAACACTCCGGAATCACTTGCCGGGCATGCAGGAACCACCTCTCAGACATGCCAGAACCCCGTGCCAATGACCCCGGAAGCACCAGCCGAGCACGCCGGAACCACCTGCTCGACTCGCCTGAACCACCTGCCGATCACACAAAAATCACTTGTCGGCTACGCCACAACCAGTTGGGGAACCCTTCGGAATCACCTGCCGGGCTTGCTGGAACCACCTGCCCGTCATGCCAAATTGACCTGCCAACTACGCCAGTACCACTTGGCGGACACTGTGGAAACACCTGTCGGGCCGGCCGGAACCACATCTCAGACGTGCCAGAACCATGTGCATGAGATGCTGGAACCACACACCGAACAGACGGAAAACACCTGCCAAACCCGTCTGAACAACCTGCCGAGCACGCCGGAGCCACCTGCTCGACTCGCCGGAACCGCCTACCTGACATGCCCAAATGACCAGCCGGGTATGCCAGAACCACTTGGCGGACACTCCGGAATCATCTGCCGGACATGCCGGAACCAGCTCTCAGACACACCAGAACCACGTGCCGGAGACGCCGGAAGCACCTGCCGAGCATGCCGGAGCCACCTGCTCGACTCGCTAGAAACACCTGCCGGACACGCCAAAATCACCTGCCGGGTAAGCCAGAACCACCTGGCGGACACTCCGAAATCACCTGTCGCGCATGCCGGAACCACGTCTCAGACGTGCCGGAAGCACGTGCCGGACACGCCGGAATCACCTACCGGACAGACCGGAACCACCTGCCGAGCACGCCAGAGCCACCTGTTCGACTCGCTGGAACCACCTGCCGGACAGGCCAATATCAACTGCTGGCTATGCCAGAACCACCTGGGGGACGGTCCGGAATCACCTGCCAGCCATGGCGGAAGCACCTCTCAGACGTACCAGAACCACCTGCCGGAGAAGCTGGAAACACGTCCTGGACAGTCTGGAACCACCTGCCGGCCAAGCCTGAACCACCTGCCAAGCACAACGGAACAACCTGCCAGACACGCCAAAATCACCTGCGTGTTATGCCAGAACCACTTGGAGGACTCTCTGGGATGACCTGCCGGGCATGCCGGAAACACCTCTCAGACGTGCCAGAACCATGTGGCGGACAGTCCGGAATCACCTGTTGGGCATGCGCAACCACCTCTGAGACGTACCAGAACCACATGCCGTGCAGGCTGGAACCACCTACCGGACAGACCGGAATCACCTTTCGGGCATGCCGGAACCACCTGTCAGATGTGCCAGAAACACGTGCCGGAGACGCCGGAAGCACCTGCCAAGCACGTTGGAACCACCTGCTCAACTCGCCTGAACCACCTGCCGGACATGCCAAAATCACCTGCCGACTATGCCAGAACCACTTGGCGAACACTCCGGAATCACTTGCCGGGCATGCAGGAACCACCTCTCAGACATGCCAGAAACCCGTGCCAATGACCCCGGAAGCACAAGCCGAGCACGCCGGAACCACCTGGTCGACTCTCCAGAGCCACCTGCCGATCACGCAAAAATCACCTGC
The DNA here is from genome assembly GCF_037783145.1 of Equus przewalskii. NCBI lineage: Eukaryota > Metazoa > Chordata > Mammalia > Perissodactyla > Equidae > Equus > Equus przewalskii. Next base: position 62,835 of record NW_027228169.1, read on the forward strand.
CGGCTACGCCACAACCAGTTGGTGAAGACTTTGGAATCACCTGCCAGGCTTGCTGGAACCACCTGCCAGTCATGCAAAAATCACCTGCCAACTACGCCAGAACCGCTTGGCGGACACTGCGGAAACACCTGTCGGGCCGGCTGGAACCACATCTCAGACCTGCCAGAAACGTGTTCATGAGATGCTGGAACCACACCCCGAACAGACGGATACCACCTGCCAGAACCGCCTGAACCACCTGCTGAGCACGCCGGAACCACCTGCTCGACTCACCGGTACCACCTCCCTGACACGCCAAAATCACCTGCTGGGTATGCCAGAACCACTTGGCGGACACTCCGGAATCATCTGCCGGACATGCCGTAGCCAGCTCTCAGACACACCAGAACCAACTGCCAGAGACGCCGGAAGCACCTGCCGAGCATGCCGGAGCCACCTGCTCGACTCGCCAGAAACACCTGCCGGACACGCCAAAATCACCTGCCGGGTATGCCAGAACCACCTGCCGGACACTACGGAATCACCTGCCGCGCATGCCGGAACCACCTCTCTGACGTGCTGAAAGCACGTGCCAGACACGCCGGAAACACCTACCGGACAGACCGGAAACACCTGCCAAGAACGCCGGAGCCACCTGTTCGACTCGCTGGAACCACCTGCCGGACAGGCCAATATCAACTGCTGGCTATGCCAGAACCACCTGGGGGACAGTCCGGGATCACCTGCCAGCCATGGCGGAACCACCTCTCAGACGTACCAGAACCACCTGCCGGAGAAGCTGGAAACACGTCCTGGACAGACTGGAACCACGTGACGGCCATGCCGGAACCACCTGCTGAGCACGGTGGAACCACCTGCCGGACACGCCAAAATCACCTGCGGGCTACGCCAGAACCACTTGGACGACTCTCCGAATGACCTGCCGGGCATGTTGGAACCACCTCTCAGACGTGCCAGAAGCACGTGGCGGACAGTCCGGAATCACCTGTTGGGCATACGCAACCACCTCTGACACGTACCAGAACCACGTGCCGTGCACGCCGGAACCACCTACCGGACAGACCGGAATCAACTTTTGGGCATGCCGGAACCACCAGTCAGATGTGCCAGAAACACGTGCCGGAGACGCCGGAAGCACCTGCCGAGCACGTCGCAACCACCTGCTCAACTCGCCTGAACCACCTGCCGGACACGCCAAAATCACCTGCCCGATACACCAGCACCACTTCGGGGACAAGCCGGAATCACGTGAGGGGCATGCCGGCACAGCCTCTCAGACTGAACCTCGTGCCGGACACCACAGAACCACCTGCCGGACAGACCGGAACCACCTGCCGGACACGCTGGAACTACCGGCTCGACCCGCCGGAACGACCGCTGGACATACAAAATCACCTGCCGGCTACGCCGGAAACACTTGGCGAACACTCCGGAATCACCTGCCGGGCATGCCGGAACCACCTCTCAGATATGCCAGAACCACGTGCCAATGACCCCGGAAGCACTTGCCGAGCACGCCGGAACCACCTGCTCGACTCGCCAGAACCACCTGCCGGACACGCAAAAATCACCTGCCGGCTACGCCACAACCAGTTGGGGAACACTTCGGAATCACCTGCCGGGCTTGCTGGAACCACCTGCCCCGTCATGCCAAAATCACCTGCCAACTACGCCAGTACCACTTGGCGGACACTGTGGAAACACCTGTCGGGCCGGCCGGAACCACATCTCAGACGTGCCAGAACCATGTGCATGAGATGCTGGAACCACACCCCGAACAGACGGAAAACACCTGCCAGACCCGTCTGAAAAACCTGCCGAGCACGCCGGAGCCACCTGCTCGACTCGCCGGAACCACCTGCCGGACAGGCCAATATCAACAGCTGGCTATGCCAGAACCACCTGGGGGACGGTCCGGAATCACCTGCAAGCCATGGCGGAACCACCTCTCAGACGTACCAGAACCACCTGCCGGAGAATCTGGAAACACGTCCTGGACAGTCTGGAACCACCTGCCGGCCAAGCCTGAACCACCTGCCAAGCACAACGGAACCACCTGCCAGACACGCCAAAATCACCTGCGTGTTATGCCAGAACCACTTGGAGGACTCTCTGGGATGACCTGCCGGGCATGCCGGAACCACCTCTCAGACGTGCCAGAACCATGTGGCGGACAGTCCGGAATCACCTGTTGGGCATGCGCAACCACTTCTGAGACGTACCAGAACCACATGCCGTGCAGGCTGGAACCACCTACCGGACAGACCGGAATCACCTTTCGGGCATGCCGGAACCACCTGTCAGATGTGCCAGAAACACGTGCCGGAGACGCCGGAAGCACCTGCCAAGCACGTTGGAACCACCTGCTCAACTCGCCTGAACCACCTGCCAGACATGCCAAAATCACCTGCCGACTATGCCAGAACCACTTGGCGAACACTCCGGAATCACTTGTCGGGCATGCAGGAACCACCTCTCAGACATGCCAGAACCCCGTGCCAATGACCCCGGAAGCACCAGCCGAGCACGCCGGAACCACCTGCTCGACTCGCCAGAACCACCTGCCGATCACGCAAAAATCACCTGCCGGCTACGCCACAATCAGTTGGTGAACACTTCGGAATCACCTGCCGGGCATTGTGGAACCACCTGCCGGTCATGCCAAAATCACCTGCCAACTACGCCAGAACCGCTTGGCGGACACTGCGGAAACACCTGACGGGCCGGCTGGAACCACATCTCAGACGTGCCAGAAACGTGTTCATGAGATGCTGGAACCACACCCCGAACAGACGGATACCACCTGCCAGAACCGCCTGAACCACCTGCTGAGCACGCCGGAACCACCTGCTCGACTCACCGGTACCACCTCCCTGACACGCCAAAATCACCTGCTGGGTATGCCAGAACCACTTGGCGGACACTATGGAATCATCTCCCGGACATGCCGGAACCAGCTCTCAGACACACCAGAACCAAGTGCCGGAGACGCCGGAAGCACCTGCCGAGCATGCCGGAGCCACCTGCTCGACTCGCCAGAAACACCTGCCGGACACGCCAAAATCACCTGCCGGGTATGCCAGAACCACCTGCCGGACACTACGGAATCACCTGCCGCGCATGCCGGAACCACCTCTCAGACGTGCCGGAAGCACGTGCCAGACACGCCGGAAACACCTACCGGACAGACCGGAACCACCTGCCAAGAACGCCGGAGCCACCTGTTCGACTCGCTGGAACCACCTGCCGGACAGGCCAATATCAACTGCTGGCTATGCCAGAACCACCTGGGGGACAGTCCGGGATCACCTGCCAGCCATGGCGGAACCACCTCTCAGACGTACCAGAACCACCTGCCGGAGAAGCTGGAAACACGTCCTGGACAGACTGGAACCACGTGACGGCCATGCCGGAACCACCTGCCGAGCACAGCGGAACCACCTGCCGGACACGCCAAAATCACCTGCGGGCTACGCCAGAACCACTTGGACGACTCTCCGAAATGACCTGCCGGGCATGTTGGAACCACCTCTCAGACGTGCCAGAAGCACGTGGCGGACAGTCCGGAATCACCTGTTGGGCATACGCAACCACCTCTGACACGTACCAGAACCACGTGCCGTGCACGCCGGAACCACCAACCGGACAGACCGGAATCAACTTTTGGGCATGCCGGAACCACCAGTCAGATGTGCCAGAAACACGTGCCGGAGACGCCGGAAGCACCTGCCGAGCACGTCGCAACCACCTGCTCAACTCGCCTGAACCACCTGCCGGACACGCCAAAATCACCTGCCCGCTACACCAGCACCACTTCGGGGACAAGCCGGAATCACGTGAGGGGCATGCCGGCACAGCCTCTCAGACTGAACCTCGTGCCGGACACCACAGAACCACCTGCCGGACAGACCGGAACCACCTGCCGGACACGCTGGAACTACCGGCTCGACCCGCCGGAACGACCGCTGGACATGCAAAATCACCTGCCGGCTACGCCGGAAACACTTGGCGAACACTCCGGAATCACCTGCCGGGCATGCCGGAACCACCTCTCAGATATGCCAGAACCACGTGCCAATGACCCCGGAAGCACCTGCCGAGCACGCCGGAACCACCTGCTCGACTCGCCAGAACCACCTGCCGGACACGCAAAAATCACATGCCGGCTACGCCACAACCAGTTGGGGAACACTTCGGAATCACCTGCCGGGCTTGCTGGAACCACCTGCCCCGTCATGCCAAAATCACCTGCCAACTACGCCAGTACCACTTGGCGGACACTGTGGAAACACCTGTCGGGCCGGCCGGAACCACATCTCAGACGTGCCAGAACCATGTGCATGAGATGCTGGAACCACACCCCGAACAGACGGACAACACCTGCCAGAGCCGTCTGAAAAACCTGCCGAGCACGCCGGAGCCACCTGCTCGACTCGCCGGAACCACCTGCCGGACAGGCCAATATCAACAGCTGGCTATGCCAGAACCACCTGGGGGACGGTCCGGAATCACCTGCAAGCCATGGCGGAACCACCTCTCAGACGTACCAGAACCACCAGCCGGAGAATCTGGAAACACGTCCTCGACAGTCTGGAACCACCTGCCGGCCAAGCCTGAACCACCTGCCAAGCACAACGGAACCACCTGCCAGACACGCCAAAATCACCTGCGTGTTATGCCAGAACCACTTGGAGGACTCTCTGGGATGACCTGCCGGGCATGCCGGAACCACCTCTCAGACGTGCCAGAACCATGTGGCGGACAGTCCGGAATCACCTGTTGGGCATGCGCAACCACTTCTGAGACGTACCAGAACCACATGCCGTGCAGGCTGGAACCACCTACCGGACAGACCGGAATCACCTTTCGGGCATGCCGGAACCACCTGTCAGATGTGCCAGAAACACGTGCCGGAGACGCCGGAAGCACCTGCCAAGCACGTTGGAACCACCTGCTCAACTCGCCTGAACCACCTGCCAGACATGCCAAAATCACCTGCCGACTATGCCAGAACCACTTGGCGAACACTCCGGAATCACTTGTCGGGCATGCAGGAACCACCTCTCAGACATGCCAGAACCCCGTGCCAATGACCCCGGAAGCACCAGCCGAGCACGCCGGAACCACCTGCTCGACTCGCCAGAACCACCTGCCGATCACGCAAAAATCACCTGCCGGCTACGCCACAATCAGTTGGTGAACACTTCGGAATCACCTGCCGGGCATTGTGGAACCACCTGCCGGTCATGCCAAAATCACCTGCCAACTACGCCAGAACCGCTTGGCGGACACTGCGGAAACACCTGACGGGCCGGCTGGAACCACATCTCAGACGTGCCAGAAACGTGTTCATGAGATGCTGGAACCACACCCCGAACAGACGGATACCACCTGCCAGAACCGCCTGAACCACCTGCTGAGCACGCCGGAACCACCTGCTCGACTCACCGGTACCACCTCCCTGACACGCCAAAATCACCTGCTGGGTATGCCAGAACCACTTGGCGGACACTATGGAATCATCTCCCTGACATGCCAGAACCAGCTCTCAGACACACCAGAACCAAGTGCCGGAGACGCCAGAAGCACCTGCCGAGCATGCCGGAGCCACCTGCTCGACTCGCCAGAAACACCTGCCGGACACGCCAAAATCACCTGCCGGGTATGCCAGAACCACCTGCCGGACACTACGGAATCACCTGCCGCGCATGCCGGAACCACCTCTCAGACGTGCCGGAAGCACGTGCCAGACACGCCGGAAACACCTACCGGACAGACCGGAACCACCTGCCAAGAACGCCGGAGCCACCTGTTCGACTCGCTGGAACCACCTGCCGGACAGGCCAATATCAACTGCTGGCTATGCCAGAACCACCTGGGGGACGGTCCAGAATCACATGCCAGCCATGGCGGAACCACCTCTCAGACGTACCAGAACCACCTGCCGGAGAAGCTGGAAACACGTCCTGGACAGACTGGAACCACGTGACGGCCATGCCGGAACCACCTGCCGAGCACGGCGGAACCACCTGCCGGACACGCCAAAATCACCTGCGGGCTACGCCAGAACCACTTGGACGACTCTCCGAAATGACCTGCCGGGCATGTTGGAACCACCTGCCCCGTCATGCCAAAATCACCTGCCAACTACGCCAGTACCACTTGGCGGACACTGTGGAAACACCTGTCGGGCCGGCCGGAACCACATCTCAGACGTGCCAGAACCATGTGCATGAGATGCTGGAACCACACCCCGAACAGACGGAAAACACCTGCCAGACCCGTCTGAAAAACCTGCCGAGCACGCCGGAGCCACCTGCTCGACTCGCCGGAACCACCTACCTGACAGGCCCAAATCACCAGCCGGGTATGCCAGAACCACTTGGCGGACACTCCGGAATCATCTGCCGGACATGCCGGAACCAGCTCTCAGACACACCAGAACCACGTGCCGGAGACGCCGGAAGCACCTGCCGAGCATGCCGGAGCCACCTGCTCGACTCGCCAGAAACAGCTGCCGGACACGCCAAAATCACCTGCCGGGTATGCCAGAACCACCTGGCGGACACTCCGAAATCACCTGTCGCGCATGCCGGAACCACCTCTCAGACGTGCCGGAAGCACGTGCCGGACACGCCGGAATCACCTACCGGACAGACCGGAACCACCTGCCGAGCACGCCGGAGCCACCTGTTCGACTCGCTGGAACCACCTGCGGGACAGGCCAATATCAAATGCTGGCTATGCCAGAACCACCTGGGGGACGGTCCGGAATCACCTGCCAGCCATGGCGGAACCACCTCTGAGACGTACCAGAACCACCTGCCGGAGAAGCTGGAAACACGTCCTGGACAGTCTGGAACCACCTGCCGGCCAAGCCTGAACCACCTGCCAAGCACAACGGAACAACCTGCCAGACACGCCAAAATCAGCTGCGTGTTATGCCAGAACCACTTGGAGGACTCTCTGGGATGACCTGCCGGGCATGCCGGAACCACCTCTCAGACGTGCGAGAACCATGTGGCGGACAGTCCGGAATCACCTGTTGGGCATGCGCAACCACCTCTGAGACGTACCAGAACCACATGCCATGCAGGCTGGAACCACCTACCGGACAGACCGGAATCACCTTTCGGGCATGCCGGAACCACCTGTCAGATGTGCCAGAAACACGTGCCGGAGACGCCGGAAGCACCTGCCAAGCACTTTGGAACCACTTGCTCAACTCGCCTGAACCACTTGCCGGACATGCCAAAATCACCTGCCGACTATGCCAGAACCACTTGGCGAACACTCCGGAATCACTTGCCGGGCATGCAGGAACCACCTCTCAGACATGCCAGAACCCCGTGCCAATGACCCCGGAAGCACCAGCCGAGCACGCCGGAACCACCTGCTCGACTCGCCAGAACCACCTGCCGATCACGCAAAAATCACCTGCCCTCTACACCAGCACCACTTCGGGGACAAGCCGGAATCACGTGAGGGGCATGCCGCCACAGCCTCTCAGACTGAACCTCGTGCCGGACACCACAGAACCACCTGCCGGACAGACCGGAACCACCTGCCGGACACGCCGGAACCACCGGCTCGACCCGCCGGAACGACCGCTGGACATGCAAAATCACCTGCCGGCTACGCCGGAAAAACTTGGCGAACACTCCGGAATCACTTGCCGGGCATTCAGGAACCACCTCTCAGCCATGCCAGAACCCCGTGCCAATGACCCCGGAAGCACCAGCCGAGCACGCCGGAACCACCTGCTCGACCCGCCAGAACCACCTGCCGATCACGCAAAAATCACCTGCCGGCTACGCCACAACCAGTTGGTGAACACTTTGGAATCACCTGCCGGGCTTGCTGGAACCACCTGCCAGTCATGCCAAAATCACCTGCCAACTACGCCAGAACCGCTTGGCGGACACTGCGGAAACACCTGTCGGGCCGCCTGGAACCACATCTCAGACGTGCCAGAAACGTGTTCATGAGATGCTGGAACCACACCCCGAACAGACGGATACCACCTGCCAGAACCGCCTGAACCACCTGCTGAGCACGCCGGAACCACCTGCTCGACTCACCGGTACCACCTCCCTGACACGCCAAAATCACCTGCTGGGTATGCCAGAACCACTTGGCGGACACTGCGGAATCATCTGCCGGACATGCCGGAACCAGCTCTCAGACACACCAGAACCACGTGCCGGAGACGCCGGAAGCACCTGCCGAGCATGCCGGAGCCACCTGCTCGACTCGCCAGAAACACCTGCCGGACACGCCAAAATCACCTGCCAGGTATGCCAGAACCACCTGGCGGACACTACGGAATCACCTGCCGCGCATGCCGGAACCACCTCTCAGACGTGCCGGAAGCACGTGCCGGACACGCCGGAAACACCTACCGGACAGACCGGAACCACCTGCCAAGAACGCCGGAGCCACCTGTTCGACTCGCTGGAACCACATGCCGGACAGGCCAATATCAACTGCTGGCTATGCCAGAACCACCTGGGGGACAGTCCGGGATCACCTGCCAGCCATGGCGGAACCACCTCTCAGACGTACCAGAACCACCTGCCGGAGAAGCTGGAAACACGTCCTGGACAGACTGGAACCACGTGACGGCCATGCCGGAACCACCTGCCGAGCACGGCGGAACCACCTGCCGGACACGCCAAAATCACCTGCGGGCTACGCCAGAACCACTTGGACGACTCTCCGAAATGACCTGCCGGGCATGTTGGAACCATCTCTCAGACGTGCCAGAAGCACGTGGCGGACAGTCCGGAATCACCTGTTGGGCATACGCAACCACCTCTGACACGTACCAGAACCACGTGCCGTGCACGCTGGAACCACCTACCGGACAGACCGGAATCAACTTTTGGGCATGCCGGAACCACCAGTCAGATGTGCCAGAAACACATGCCGGAGACGCCGGAAGCACCTGCCGAGCACGTCGCAACCACCTGCTCAACTCGCCTGAACCACCTGCCGGACACGCCAAAATCACCTGCCCGCTACACCAGCACCACTTCGGGGACAAGCCGGAATCACGTGAGGGGCATGCCGGCACAGCCTCTAAGACTGAACCTCGTGCCGGACACCACAGAACCACCTGCCGGACAGACCGGAAACACCTGCCGGACACGCCGGAACCACCGGCTCGACCAGCCGGAACGACCGCTGGACATGCAAAATCACCTGCTGGCTACGCCGGAAACACTTGGCGAACACTCCGGAATCACCTGCCGGGCATGCCGGAACCACCTCTCAGATATGCCAGAACCACGTGCCAATGACCCCGGAAGCACCTGCCGAGCACGCCGGAACCACCTGCTCGACTCGCCAGAACCACCTGACGATCACGCAAAAATCACCTGCCGGCTACGCCACAACCAGTTGGGGAGCACTTCGGAATCACCTGCCGGGCTTGCTGGAACCACCTGCCGGTCATGCCAAAATCACCTGCCAACTACGCCAGTACCACTTGGCGGACACTGCGGAAACCCCTGTCGGGCCGGCTGGAACCACATCTCAGACGTGCCAGAAACGTGTTCATGAGATGCTGGAACCACACCACGAACAGACGGATACCACCTGCCAGAACCGCCTGAACCACCTGCTTAGCACGCCGGAACCACCTGCTCGACTCACCGGTACCACCTCCCTGACACGCCAAAATCACCTGCTGGGTATGCCAGAACCACTTGGCGGACACTCCGGAATCATCTGCCGGACATGCCGGAACCAGCTCTCAGACACACCAGAACCAAGTGCCGGAGACGCCGTAAGCACCTGCCGAGCATGCCGGAGCCACCTGCTCGACTCGCCAGAAACACCTGCCGGACACGCCAAAATCACCAGCCGGGTATGCCAGAACCATCTGGCGGACACTACGGAATCACCTGCCGTGCATGCCGGAACCACCTCTCAGACGTGCCGGAAGCACGTGCCGGACACGCCGGAAACACCTACCGGACAGACCGGAACCACCTGCCAAGAACGCCGGAGCCACCTGTTCGACTCGCTGGAACCACCTGCCGGACAGGCCAATATCAACTGCTGGCTATGCCAGAACCACCTGGGGGACAGTCCGGGATCACCTGCCAGCCATGGCGGAACCACCTCTCAGACGTACCAGAACCACCTGCCGCAGAAGCTGGAAACACGTCCTGGACAGACTGGAACCACGTGACGGCCATGCCGGAACCACCTGCCGAGCACGGCGGAACCACCTGCCGGACACGCCAAAATCACCTGCGGGCTACGCCAGAACCACTTGGACGACTCTCCGAAATGACCTGCCGGCCATGTTGGAACCACCTCTCAGACGTGCCAGAAGCACGTGGCGGACAGTCCGGAATCACCTGTTGGGCATACGCAACCACCTGTGACACGTAACAGAACCACGTGCCGTGCACGCCGGAACCACCTACCGGACAGACCGGAATCAACTTTTGGGCATGCCGGAACCACCAGTCAGATGTGCCAGAAACACGTGCCGGAGACGCCGGAAGCACCTGCCGAGCACGTCGCAACCACCTGCTCAACTCGCCTGAACCACCTGCCGGACACGCCAAAATCACCTGCCCGCTACACCAGCACCACTTCGGGGACAAGCCGGAATCACGTGAGGGGCATGCCGGCACAGCCTCTCAGACTGAACCTCGTGCCGGACACCACAGAACCACCTGCCGGACAGACCGGAACCACCTGCCAAGCACGCCGGAGCCACCTGTTCGACTCGCTGGAACCACCTGCCGGACAGGACAATATCAACTGCTGGCTATGCCAGAACCACCTGGGGGACGGTGTGGAATCACCTGCCAGCCATGGCGGAACCACCTCTCAGACGTACCAGAACCACCTGCCGGAGAAGCTGGAAACACGTCCTGGACAGTCTGGAACCACCTGCCGGCCAAGCCTGAACCACCTGCCAAGCACAACGGAACAACCTGCCAGACACGCCAAAATCACCTGCGTGTTATCCCAGAACCACTTGCAGGAATCTCTGGGATGACCTGCCGGGCATGCCGGAACCACCTCTCAGACGTGCCAGAACCATGTGGCGGACAGTCTGGAATCACCTGTTGGGCATGCGCAACCACCTCTGAGACGTACCAGAACCACATGCCGTGCAGGCTGGAACCACCTACCGGACAGACCGGAATCACCTTTCGGGCATGCCGGAACCACCTGTCAGATGTGCCAGAAACACGTGCCGGAGACGCCGGAAGCACCTGCCAAGCACGTTGGAACCACCTGCTCAACTCGCCTGAACCACCTGCCGGACATGCCAAAATCACCTGCCGACTATGCCAGAACCACTTGGCGAACACTCCGGAATCACTTGCCGGGCATTCAGGAACCACCTCTCAGACATGCCAGAACCCCGTGCCAATGACCCCGGAAGCACCAGCCGAGCACGCCGGAACCACCTGCTCGACTCGCCAGAACCACCTGCCGATCACCCAAAAATCACCTGCCGGCTACGCCACAACCACTTGGTGAACACTTTGGAATCACCTGCCAGGCTTGCTGGAACCACCTGCCAGTCATGCAAAAATCACCTGCCAACTACGCCAGAACCGCTTGGCGGACACTGCGGAAACACCTGTCGGGCCGGCTGGAACCACATCTCAGACGTGCCAGAAACGTGTTCATGAGATGCTGGAACCACACCCCGAACAGACGGATACCACCTGCCAGAACCGCCTGAACCACCTGCTGAGCACGCCGGAACCACCTGCTCGACTCACCGGTACCACCTCCCTGACACGCCAAAATCACCTGCTGGGTATGCCAGAACCACTTGGCGGACACTCCAGAATCATCTGCCGGACATGCCGGAACCAGCTCTCAGACACACAGAACCACGTGCCGGAGACGCCGGAAGCACCTGCCGAGCATGCCGGAGCCACCTGCTCGACTCGCCAGAAACACCTGCCGGACACGCCAAAATCACCTGCCGGGTATGCCAGAACCACCTGGCGGACACTACGGAATCACCTGCCGCGCATGCCGGAACCACCTCTCAGACGTGCCGGAAGCACGTGCCGGACACGCCGGAAACACCTACCGGACAGACCGGAACCACCTGCCGAGCACGCCGGAGCCACCTGTTCGACTCGCTGGAACCACCTGCCGGACAGGGCAATATCAACTGCTGGCTATGCCAGAACCACCTGGGGGACAGTCCGGGATCACCTGCCAGCCATGGCGGAACCACCTCTCAGACGTACCAGAACCACCTGCCGGAGAAGCTGGAAACACGTCCTGGACAGACTGGAACCACGTGACGGCCATGCCTGAACCACCTGCCGAGCACGGCGGAACCACCTGCCGGACACGCCAAAATCAACTGCGGGCTACACCACAACCACTTGGACGACTCTCCGAAATGACCTGCCGGGCATGTTGGAACCACCTCTCAGACGTGCCAGAAGCACGTGGCGGACAGTCCGGAATCACCTGTTGGGCATACGCAACCACCTCTGAGACGGACCAGAACCACGTGCCGTGCACGCCGGAACCAACTACCGGACAGACCGGAATCAACTTTTGGGCATGCCGGAACCACCAGTCAGATGTGCCAGAAACACGTGCCGGAGACGCCGGAAGCACCTGCCGAGCACGTCGCAACCACCTGCTCAACTCGCCTGAACCACCTGCCGGACACGCCAAAATCACCTGCCCGCTACACCAGCACCACTTCGGGGACAAGCCGGAATCACGTGAGGGGCGTGCCGGCACAGCCTCTCAGACTGAACCTCGTGCCGGACACCACAGAACCACCTGCCGGACAGACCGGAACCACCTGCCGGACACGCCGGAACCACCGGCTCGACCCGCCGGAACGACCGCTGGACATGCAAAACCACCAGCCGGCTACGCCGCAAACACTTGGCGAACACTCCGGAATCACCTGCCGGGCATGCTGGAACCACCTCTCAGATATGCCAGAACCACGTGCCAATGACCCCGGAAGCACCTGCCGAGCACGCCGGAACCACCTGCTCGACTCGCCAGAACCACCTGACGATCACGCAAAAATCACCTGCCGGCTACGCCACAACCAGTTGGGGAGCACTTCGGAATCACCTGCCGGGCTTGCTGGAACCACCTGCCGGTCATGCCAAAATCACCTGCCAACTACGCCAGTACCACTTGGCGGACACTGTGGAAACACCTGTCGGGCCGGCCGGAACCACATCTCAGAGGTGTCAGAACCATGTGCATGAGATGCTGGAACCACACCCCGAACAGACGGAAAACACCTGCCAGACCCGTCTGAACAACCTGCCGAGCACGCCGGAGCCACCTGCTCGAATCGCCGGAACCACCTACCTGACATGCCCAAATCACCAGCCGGGTATGCCAGAACCACTTGGCGGACACTCCGGAATCATCTGCCGGACATGCCGGAACCAGCTCTCAGACACACCAGAACCACGTGCCGGAGACGCCGGAAGCACCTGCCGAGCATGCCGGAGCCACATGCTCGACTCGCCAGAAACACCGGCCGGACACGCCAAAATCACCTGCCGGGTACGCCAGAACCACCTGGCGGACACTCCGAAATCACCTGACCCGCATGCCGGAACCACCTCTCAGACGTGCCGGAAGCAAGTGCCGGACACGCCGCAATCACCTACAGGACAGACCGGAACCACCTGCCGAGCACGCCGGAGCCACCTGTTCGACTCGCTGGAACCACCTACTGGACAGGCCAATATCAACTGCTGGCTATGCCAGAACCACCTGGGGGACGGTCCGGGATCACCTGCCAGCCATGGCGGAACCACCTCTCAGACGTACCAGAACCACCTGCCGGAGAAGCTGGAAACACGTCCTGGACAGTCTGGAACCACCTGCCGGCCAAGCCTGAACCACCTGCCAAGCACAACGGAACAACCTGCCAGACACGCCAAAATCACCTGCGTGTTATGCCAGAACCACTTGGAGGACTCTCTGGGATGACCTGCCGGGCATGCCGGAACCACCTCTCAGACGTGCCAGAACCATGTGGCGCACAGTCCGGAATCACCTGTTGGGCATGCGCAACCACCTCTGAGACGTACCAGAACCACATGCCGTGCAGGCTGGAACCACCTACCGGACAGACCGGAATCACCTTTCGGGCATGCCGGAACCACCTGTCAGATGTGCCAGAAACACGTGCCGGAGACGCCGGAAGCACCTGCCAAGCACTTCGGAACCACTTGCTCAACTCGCCTGAACCACCTGCCGGACATGCCAAAATCACCTGCCGACTATGCCAGAACCACTTGGCGAACACTCCGGAATCACTTGCCGGGCATGCAGGAACCACCTCTCAGACATGCCAGAACCCCGTGCCAATGACCCCGGAAGCACCAGCCGAGCACGCCGGAACCACCTGCTCGACTCGCCAGAACCACCTGCCGATCACGCAAAAATCACCTGCCGGCTACGCCACAACCAGTTGGTGAACACTTTGGAATCACCTGCCAGGCTTGCTGGAACCACCTGCAAGTCATGCCAAAATCACCTGCCAACTACGCCAGAACCGCTTGGCGGACACTGCGGAAACACCTGTCGGGCCGGCTGGAACCACATCTCAGACGTGTGAGAAACGTGTTCATGAGATGCTGGAACCACACCCCGAACAGACGGATACCACCTGCCAGAACCGCCTGAACCACCTGCTGAGCACGCCGGAACCACCTGATCGACTCACCGGTACCACCACCCTGACACGCCAAAATCACGTGCCGGGTTTGCCAGAAAAACCTGGCGGACACTACGGAATCACCTGCCGCGCATGCCGGAACCACCTCTCAGACGTGCCGGAAGCACGTGCTGGACACGCCGGAAACACCTACCGGACAGACCGGAACCACCTGCCAAGAACGCCGGAGCCACCTGTTCGACTCGCTGGAACCACCTGCCGGACAGGCCAATATCAACTGCTGGCTATGCCAGAACCACCTGGGGGACAGTCCGGGATCACCTGCCAGCCATGGCCGAACCACCTCTCAGACGTACCAGAACCACCTGCCGGAGAAGCTGGAAACACGTCCTGGACAGACTGGAACCACGTGAAGGCCATGCCTGAACCACCTCCCGAGCACGGCGGAAACACCTGCCGGACACGCCAAAATCACCTGCGGGCTACGCCAGAACCACTTGGACGACTCTCCGAAATGACCTGCCGGGCATGTTGGAACCACCTCTCAGACGTGCCAGAAGCACGTGGCGGACAGGCCGGAATCACCTGTTGGGCATACGCAACCACCTCTGAGACGTACCAGAACCACGTGCTGTGCACGCCGGAACCACCTACCGGACAGACCGGAATCAACTTTTGCGCATGCAGGAACCACCAGTCAGATGTGCCAGAAACACGTGCCGGAGACGCCGGAAGCACCTGCCGAGCACGTCGCAACCACCTGCTCAACTCGCCTGAACCACCTGCCGGACACGCCAAAATCACCTGCCCGCTACACCAGCACCACTTCGCGGACAATCCGGAATCACGTGAGGGGCATGCCGGCACAGCCTCTCAGACTGAACCTCGTGCCGGACACCACAGACCACCTGCCGGACAGACCGGAACCACCTGCCGGACACGCCGGGACCACCGGCTCGACCCGGCGGAACGACCGCTGGACGTGCAAAATCACCTGCCGGCTACGCCGGAAACACTTGGCGAACACTCCGGAATCACCTGCCGGGCATGCGGGAACCACCTCTCAGATATGCCAGAACCACGTGCCAATGACCCCGGAAGCACCTGCCGAGCACGCCGGATCCACCTGCTCGACTCGCCAGAACCACCTGCCGGACACGCAAAAATCACCTGCCGGCTACACCACAACCAGTTGGGGAACACTTCGGAATCACCTGCCGGGCTTGCTGGAACCACCTGCCCTGTCATGCCAAAATCACCTGCCAACTACGCCAGTACCACTTGGCGGACACTGTGGAAACACCTGTCGGGCCGGCCGGAACCACATCTCAGACGCGCCAGAACCATGTGCATGAGATGCTGGAACCACACCCCGAACAGACGGAAAACACCTACCAGACCCGTCTGAACAACCTGCCGAGCACGCCGGAACCACCTGCTCGACTCACCGGTAACACCACCCTGACACGCCAAAATCACCTGTTGGGTATGCCAGAACCACTTGGCGGACACTCCGGAATCATCTACCGGACATGCCGGAACCAGCTCTCAGACACACCAGAACCACGTGCCGGAGACGCCGGAAGCACCTGCCGAGCATGCCGGAGCCACCTGCTCGACTCGCCAGAAACACCTGCCGGACACGCCAAAATCACCTGCCGGGTATGCCAGAACCACCTGGCGGACACTACGGAATCACCTGCCGCGCATGCCGGAACCACCTCTCAGACGTGCCGGAAGCACATGCCGGACACACCGGAAACACCTACCGGACAGACCGGAACCACCTGCCAAGAACGCCGGAGCCACCTGTTCGACTCGCTGGAACCACCTGCCGGACAGGCCAATATCAACTGCTGGCTATGCCAGAACCACCTGGGGGACAGTCCGGGATCACCTGCCAGCCATGGCGGAACCACCTCTCAGACGTACCAGAACCACCTGCCGGAGAAGCTGGAAACACGTCCTGGACAGACTGGAACCACGTGACGGCCATGCCTGAACCACCTGCCGAGCACGGCGGAACCACCTGCCGGACACAGCAAAATCACCTGCGGGCTACGCCAGAACCACTTGGATGACTCTCCGAAATGACCTGTCGGGCATGTTGGAACCACCTCTCAGACGTGCCAGAAGCACGTGGCGGACAGTCCGGAATCACCTGTTGGGCATACGCAACCACCTCTGACACGTACCAGAACCACGTGCCGTGCACGCCGGAACCACCTACCGGACAGACCGGAATCAACTTTTGGGCATGCCGGAACCACCAGTCAGATGTGCCAGAAACACGTGCCGGAGACGCCGGAAGCACCTGCCGAGCACGTCGCAACCACCTGCTCAACTCGCCTGAACCACCTGCCGGACACGCCAAAATCACCTGCCCGCTACACCAGCACCACTTCGGGGACAAGCCGGAATCACGTGAGGGGCATGCCGGCACAGCCTCTCAGACTGAACCTCGTGCCGGACACCACAGAACCACCTGCCGGACAGACCGGAACCACCTGCCGGACACGCCGGAACCACCTGCCAAGCACAACGGAACCACCTGCCAGACACGCCAAAATCACCTGCGTGTTATGCCAGAACCACTTGGAGGACTCTCTGGGATGACCTGCCGGGCATGCCGGAACCACCTCTCAGACATGCCAGAACGATGTGGCGGAGAGTCCGGAATCACCTGTTGGGCATGCGCAACCACCTCTGAGACGTACCAGAACCACATGCCATGCAGGCTGGAACCACCTACCGGACAGACCGGAATCACCTTTCGGGCATGCCGGAACCACCTGTCAGATGTGTCAGAAACACGTGCCGGAGACGCCGGAAGCACCTGCCAAGCACGTTGGAACCACCTGCTCAACTCGCCTGAACCACCTGCCGGACATGCCAAAATCACCTGCCGACTATGCCAGAACCACTTGGCGAACACTCCGGAATCACTTGCCGGGCATGCAGGAACCACCTCTCAGACATGCCAGAACCCCGTGCCAATGACCCCGGAAGCACCAGCCGAGCACGCCGGAACCACCTGCTCGACTCGCCAGAACCACCTGACGATCACGCAAAAATCACCTGCCGGCTACGCCACAACCAGTTGGTGAACACTTTGGAATCACCTGCCGGGCTTGCTGGAACCACCTGCCGGTCATGCCAAAATCACCTGCCAACTACGCCAGAACCGCTTGGCGGACACTGCGGAAACACCTGTCGGGCCGGCTGGAACCGCATCTCAGATGTGCCAGAAACGTGTTCATGAGATGCTGGAAC
This sequence comes from Equus przewalskii, assembly GCF_037783145.1. NCBI lineage: Eukaryota > Metazoa > Chordata > Mammalia > Perissodactyla > Equidae > Equus > Equus przewalskii. The sequence continues at coordinate 80,782 of NW_027228169.1, forward strand.
CACACCCCGAACAGACGGATACCACCTGCCAGAACCGCCTGAACCACCTGCTGAGCACGCCGGAACCACCTGCTCGACTCACCGGTACCACCTCCCTGACACGCCAAAATCACCTGCTGGGTATGCCAGAACCACTTGGCGGACACTCCGGAATCATCTGCCGGACATGCCGGAACCAGCTCTCAGACACACCAGAACCACGTGCCGTAGACGCCGGAAGCACCTGCCGAGCATGCCGGAGCCACCTGCTCGACTCGCCAGAAACACCTGCCGGACACGCCAAAATCACCTGCCGGGTATGCCAGAACCACCTGGCGGACACTACGGAATCACCTGCCGCGCATGCCGGAACCACCTCTCAGACGTGCCGGAAGCACGTGCCGGACACGCCGGAAACACCTACCGGACAGACCGGAACCACCTGCCAAGTACGCCGGAGCCACCTGTTCGACTCGCTGGAACCACCTGCCGGACAGGCCAATATCAACGGCTGGCTATGCCAGAACCACCTGGGGGACAGTCCGGGATCACCTGCCAGCCATGGCGGAACCACCTCTCAGACGTACCAGAACCACCTGCCGCAGAAGCTGGAAACACGTCCTGGACAGACTGGAACCACGTGACGGCCATGCCTGAACCACCGGCCGAGCACGGCGGAACCACCTGCCGGACACGCCAAAATCACCTGCGGGCTACGCCAGAACCACTTGGACGACTCTCCGAAATGACCTGCCGGGCATGTTGGAACCACCTCTCAGACGTGCCAGAAGCACGTGGCGGACAGTCCGGAATCACCTGTTGGGCATACGCAACCACCTCTGACACATACCAGAACCACGTGCCGTGCACGCCGGAACCACCTACCGGACAGACCGGAATCAACTTTTGGGCATGGCGGAACCACCAGTCAGATGTGCCAGAAACACGTGCCGGAGACGCCGGAAGCACCTGCCGAGCACGTCGCAACCACCTGCTCAACTCGCCTGAACCACCTGCCGGACACGCCAAAATCACCTGCCCGCTACACCAGCACCACTTCGGGGACAAGCCGGAATCACGTGAGGGGCATGCCGGCACAGCCTCCCAGACTGAACCTCGTGCCGGACACCACAGAACCACCTGCCGGACAGACCGGAACCACCTGCCGGACACGCCGGAACCATCGGCTCGACCCGCCGGAACGACCGCTGGACATGCAATATCACCTCCCGGCTACGCCGGAAACACTTGGCGAACACTCCGGAATCACCTGCCAGGCATGCCGGAACCACCTCTCAGATATGCCAGAACCACGTGCCAATGACCCCGGAAGCACCTGCCGAGCACGCCGGAACCACCTGCTCGACTCGCCAGAACCACCTGCCGGACACGCAAAAATCACCTGCCGGCTACGCCACAACCAGTTGGGGAACACTTCGGAATCACCTGCCGGGCTTGCTGGAACCACCTGCCGTTCATGCCAAAATCATCTGCCAACTACGCCAGTACCACTTGGCGGACACTGTGGAAACACCTGTCGGGCCGGCCGGAACCACATCTCAGACGTGCCAGAACCATGTGCATGAGATGCTGGAACCACACCCCGAACAGACGGAAAACACCTGCCAGACCCGTCTGAACAACCTGCCGAGGACGCCGGAGCCACCTGCTCGACTCGCCGGAACCACCTACCTGACAGGCCCAAATCACCAGCCGGGTATGCCACAACCACTTGGCGGACACTCCGGAATCATCTGCCGGACATGCCGGAACCAGCTCTCAGACACACCAGAACCACGTGCCGGAGACGCCGGAAGCACCTGCCGAGCATGCCGGAGCCACCTGCTCGACTCGCCAGAAACACCTGCCGGACACGCCAAAATCACCTGCCGGGTACGCCAGAACCACCTGGCGGACACTCCGAAATCACCTGTCGCGCATGCCGAAACCACCTCTCAGACGTGCCAGAAGCACGTGCCGGACACGCCGGAATCACCTACCGGACAGACCGGAACCACCTGCCGAGCACGCCGGAGCCTCCTGTTCGACTCGCTGGAACCACCTGCCGGAGGGGCCAATATCAACTGCTGGCTATGCCAGAACCACCTGGGGGACGGTCTCGAATCACCTGCCAGCCATGGCGGAACCACCTCTCAGACGTACCAGAACCACCTGCCGGAGAAGCTGGAAACATGTCCTGGACAGTCTGGAACCACCTGCCGGCCAAGCCTGAACCACCTGCCAAGCACAACGGAACAACCTGCCACACACGCCAAAATCACCTGCGTGTTATGCCAGAACCACTTGGAGGACTCTCTGGGATGACCTGCCGGGCATGCCGGAACCACCTCTCAGACGTGCCAGAACCATGTGGCGGACAGTCCGGAATCACCTGTTGGGCATGCGCAACCACCTCTGAGACGTACCAGAACCACATGCCGTGCAGGCTGGAACCACCTACCGGACAGACCGGAATCACCTTTCGGGCATGCCGGAACCACCTGTCAGATGTGCCAGAAACACGTGCCGGAGACGCCGGAAGCACCTGCCAAGCACGTTGGAACCACCTGCTCAACTCGCCTGAACCACCTGCCGGACATGCCAAAATCACCTGCCGACTATGCCAGAACCACTTGGCGAACACTCCGGAATCACTTGCCGGGCATGCAGGAACCACCTCTCAGCCATGCCAGAACCCCGTGCCAATGACCGCGGAAGCACCAGCCGAGCACGCCGGAACCACCTGCTCGACTCGCCAGAACCACCTGCCGATCACGCAAAAATCACCTGCCGGCTACGCCACAACCAGTTGGTGAACACTTTGGAATCACCTGCCAGGCTTGCTGGAACCACCTGCCAGTCATGCCAAAATCACCTGCCAACTATGCCAGTACCACTTGGCGGACACTGTGGAAACACCTGTCGGGCCGGCCGGAACCACATCTCAGACGTGCCAGAACCATGTGCATGAGATGCTGGAACCACACCCCGAACAGACGGCTACCACCTGCCAGAACCGCCTGAACCACATGCTGAGCACGCCGGAACCACCTGCTCGACTCACCGGTAACACCTCCCTGACACGCCAAAATCACCTGCTGGGTATGCCAGAACCACTTGGCGGACACTCCGGAATCATCTGCCGGACATGCCGGAACCAGCTCTCAGACACACCAGAACCACGTGCCGGAGACGCCGGAAGCACCTGCCGAGCATGCCGGAGCCACCTGCTCGACTCGCCAGAAACACCTGCCGGACACGCCAAAATCACCTGCCGGGTATGCCAGAACCACCTGGCGGACACTACGGAATCACCTGCCGCGCATGCCGGAACCACCTCTCAGACGTGCCGGAAGCACGTGCCGGACACGCCGGAAACACCTACCGGACAGACCGGAACCACCTGCCAAGAACGCCGGAGCCACCTGTTCGACTCGCTGGAACCCCCTGCCGGACAGGCCAATATCAACGTCTGTCTATGCCAGAACCACCTGGGGGACAGTCCGGGATCACCTGCCAGCCATGGCGGAACCACCTCTCAGACGTACCAGAACCACCTGCCGCAGAAGCTGGAAACACGTCCTGGACAGACTGGAACCACGTTATCGGGAATGCCTGAATCACCTACGGAGCACGGCGGAATGACCTGTCCGGACACGCCAAAATCACGTCGGGCTACGCCACAACCACTTGGACGACTCTCCGAATGACCTGCCGGGGATGCCGGAACCATTCTAGACGTGTGAGAAGCACGTGCGGACAGTCCGGATTACGTGTGGGCATAACGCAACCACCTCTGACACGTACCAGAACCACGTGCCGTGTACATCGCGGACTACTACCCGACAGACCGAATCGACTTTTTGGTATGCCGGAACCACCAGTCACATGTGTCAGAAACAGTGTCGGAGACGTCGGAAGCACCTGCCGAGGACGTCGCAACCATCTTGTCAACTCGCTGACTACTGCGGGACACGCCAAAATGACCTCCCCGTGACCAGCACCACTTCGGGAGGAGCCGGAATCAGACCGGGGGGCAGGGCCGCACAGCCACCACGACTGAACCCGTGTTGGACATCATAATCACTGTCGAAAGACCGGAATCACCTGCCGGATATCAAATTATCGGTCGACTGGTCAGAGCGACCGCGGACAGGCGAAATCACCTGCGGCTACGCCGTAAACACTTGGCGAGGATTCCAAGAATGACCCGACGGGGAAGTTAGAACCACCTCGACCAGACCACTGCCAATGACCCCGGAAGTACTCGCCGAGTACGCCGGAACCACCTGCTCGGATCGCCAGAACCACAGGCCAGACACACAGAAATCACCTGCCGGCTACGCACAACCAGTTGGGGAACACTTCGGAGATCACTGTCGGGCTTCGGCAACTACTTGCCGGTCATGCCAAAATTACCTGCCAACCACGCCAGCAACCACTGGCGGACAGTGTGGAAAACACCGTCGGGACCAATTAATTATATCTCAGACGTGCCAGAATCATGTGATGAGATGCTGGATCATATCCCGAACAGATTGAAAACACCTGCTAGACCCGTTGAACAACCTGCCGAGACGTCGAAGGCCACCTGCTCGAGCTCCCGGCATCACCTACCTGACATGCCAAATCACAAACCGTGTATGCCAGAATCACTTGGCGGACATTCCAGGATCATTGCCGGACATGCCGGAACCAGCTTGAGACACACCAGAACCACGTGTCGGAGACGCCGGAGCACCTGCCGAGCATCCGGAGCCACCTGCTCGGTTCGCCAGAAACACCGGCCGGACACACAAAATCACCTCCGGGTACATCGGAATTATCTGGCGGACATCGAAATGAACTGTCGCGCGTGCCGGAACCACCTCTAGACATGCCGGAAGCACGGTCGGATACGTCCGGAATCACCTACCGGACAGATCGGAACCCACCTGCCGAGACGCCGGAGGGACCTGTTCGAGCTCTCCGTGGAACCACCTGCCGGACAGGCCAACATGAAATGCTGGTTATGTCAGAACCACCTGGGGGACTGTCTCGAATACCTGCCAG
>NW_027228170.1:0-38645 GCF_037783145.1 Equus przewalskii
AAAGGCACAAGGTGCAGGCTTCTTTCCAAAGGGCGAGTTGGGCCCCAAAGCATCTTGCTTCCAGCTCTTTGGGAAGCTAAGAAACAACTCGCTCTGCACAGTGCTCTTACAGCCTACCGGGAACATCTCTTACAAAGGCCTGTGAAATGCAGTTTCTTTGCAGGCCTGATCAGGTTGAAGTAGATCTTCTGCTCTGTGTGTGCTACATGGCCCTAGAGCTGAAAGTCACAACGTGCAGGCTTCTTTCCAAAGGGCGAGTTGGGCCCCAAAGCATCTTGCTTCCAGCTCTTTGGGAAGCTAAGAAACAACTCGCTCTGCACAGTGCTCTTACAGCCTACCGGGAACATCTCTTACAAAGGCCTGTGAAACGCAGTTTCTTTGCAGGCCTCATCTGGCTGAAGTAGAACTTCTGCTCTGGGTGGGCTACATGGCCCTAGAGCTGAAAGGAACAACGTGCAGGCTTCTTTCCAAAGGGCGATTTGGGCCCCAAAGCATCTTGCTTCCAGCTTTTTGGGACGCTAAGAAACAACTCGCTCTGCACAGTGCTCTTACAGCCTACCGGGAGCATAACTTACAAAGGCCTGTGAAATGCAGTTTCTTTGCAGGCCTGATCTGGCTGAAGTAGAACTTCTGCTCTGGGTGTGCTACATGGCCCTAGAGCTGAAAGGCACAACGTGCGGGTTTCTTTCCAAAGGGCGAGTTGGGCCCCAAAGCATCTTGCTTCCAGCTCTTTGGGAAGGTAAGAAACAACTTGCTCTGCACAGTGCTCTTACAGCCTACCGGGAACATCTCTTACAAAGACCTGTGAAACGCAGTTTCTTTGCAGGCCTGATCTGGCTGAAGTAGAACTTCTGCTCTGGGTGTGATACATTGGCCTAGAGCTGAAAGGCACAAGGTGCAGGCTTCTTTCCAAAGGGCGAGTTGGGCCCCAAAGCATCTTGCTTCCAGCTCTTTGGGAAGCTAAGAAACAACTCGCTCTGCACAGTGCTCTTACAGCCTACCGGGAACATCTCTTACAAAGGCCTGTGAAATGCAGTTTCTTTGCAGGCCTGATCAGGTTGAAGTAGATCTTCTGCTCTGTGTGTGCTACATGGCCCTAGAGCTGAAAGTCACAACGTGCAGGCTTCTTTCCAAAGGGCGAGTTGGGCCCCAAAGCATCTTGCTTCCAGCTCTTTGGGAAGCTAAGAAACAACTCGCTCTGCACAGTGCTCTTACAGCCTACCGGGAACATCTCTTACAAAGGCCTGTGAAACGCAGTTTCTTTGCAGGCCTCATCTGGCTGAAGTAGAACTTCTGCTCTGGGTGGGCTACATGGCCCTAGAGCTGAAAGGAACAACGTGCAGGCTTCTTTCCAAAGGGCGATTTGGGCCCCAAAGCATCTTGCTTCCAGCTTTTTGGGACGCTAAGAAACAACTCGCTCTGCACAGTGCTCTTACAGCCTACCGGGAGCATAACTTACAAAGGCCTGTGAAATGCAGTTTCTTTGCAGGCCTGATCTGGCTGAAGTAGAACTTCTGCTCTGGGTGTGCTACATGGCCCTAGAGCTGAAAGGCACAACGTGCGGGTTTCTTTCCAAAGGGCGAGTTGGGCCCCAAAGCATCTTGCTTCCAGCTCTTTGGGAAGCTAAGAATCAACTCGCAGAGCGCAGTGCTCTTACAGCCTACCGGGAACATCTCTTACAAAGGCCTGTGAAACGCAGTTTCTTTGCAGGCCTGATCTGGCTGAAGTAGAACTTCTGCTCTGGGTGTGCTACATTGGCATAGAGCTGAAAGGCTCAACGTGCAGGCTTCTTTCCAAAGGGCGAGTTGGGCCCCAAAGCATCTTGCTTCCAGCTCTTTTGGAAGCTAAGAAACAACTCGCTGAGCGCAGTGCTCTTACAGCCTACCGGTAGCATCTCTTACAAAGTCCTGTGAAACGCAGTTTCTTTGCAGGCCTGAGCAGGCTGAAGTAGAACTTCTGCTCTGGGTGTGCTACATGGCCCTAGAGCTGAAAGGCACAACGTGCAGGCTTCTTTCCAAAGGGCGAGTAGGGCCCCAAAGCATCTTGCTTCCAGCTCTTTGGAAAGCTAAGAAACAACTCGCTCTGCACAGTGCTCTTACAGCCTACCGGGAACATCTCTTACAAAGGCCTGTGAAACGCAGTTTCTTTGCAGGCCTGATCTGGCTGAAGTAGATCTTCTGCTCTGGGTGTGCTCGATTGCCCTAGAGCTGAAGGGCACAACGTGCAGGCTTCTTTCCAAAGGGCGAGTTGGGCCCCACAGCATCTTGCTTCCAGCTCTTTGGGAAGCTAAGAAACAACTCGCTGTGCGCAGTGCTCTTACAGCCTACCGGGAACATCTCTTACAAAGACCTGTGAAACGCAGTTTCTTTGCAGGCCTGATTTGGCTGAAGTAGAACTTCTGCTCTGGGTGTGCTACATGCCCCTGAGCTGAAAGGCACAACGTGCAGGCTTCTTTCCAAAGGGCGAGTTGGGCCCCAAAGCATCTTGCTTCCAGCTCTTTGGGAAGCTAAGAAACAACTCGCTCTGCGCAGTGCTCTTACAGCCTACCGGGAACATCTCTTACAAAGGACTGTGAAACGCAGTTTCTTTGCAGGGCTGATCTGGCTGAAGTAGAACTTCTGCTCTGGGTGTGCTATATGGACCTAGAGCTGAAAGGCACAACGTGCAGGCTTCTTTCCCAAGGGCGAGTTGGGCCCCAAAGCATCTTGCTTCCAGCTCTTTGGGAAGCTAAGAAACAAGTCGCTCTGCACAGTGCTCTTACAGCCTACCGGGAACATCTCTTACAAAGGCCTGTGAAACGCAGTTTCTTTGCAGGCCTGATCTGGCTGAAGTAGAACTTCTGCTCTGGGTGTGCTAGATTGCCCTAGAGCTGAAAGGAAAAACGAGCAGGCTTCTTTCCAAAGGGCGAGTAGGGCCCCAAAGCATCTTGCTTCCAGCTCTTTGGAAAGCTAAGAAACAACTCGCTGTGCGCAGTGCTCTTACAGCCTACCGGGAACATCTCTTACAAAGACCTGTGAAACGCAGTTTCTTTGCAGGCCTGATTTGGCTGAAGTAGAACTTCTGCTCTGGGTGTGCTACATGCCCCTGAGCTGAAAGGCACAACGTGCAGGCTTCTTTCCAAAGGGCGAGTTGGGCCCCAAAGCATCTTGCTTCCAGCTCTTTGGGAAGCTAAGAAACAACTCGCTCTGCGCAGTGCTCTTACAGCCTACCGGGAACATCTCTTACAAAGGACAGTGAAACGCAGTTTCTTTGCAGGGCTGATCTGGCTGAAGTAGAACTTCTGCTCTGGGTGTGCTATATGGCCCTAGAGCTGAAAGGCACAACGTGCAGGCTTCTTTCCCAAGGGCGAGTTGGGCCCCAAAGCACCTTGCTTCCAGCTCTTTGGGAAGCTAAGAAACAAGTCGCTCTGCACAGTGCTCTTACAGCCTACCGGGAACATCTCTTACAAAGGCCTGTGAAACGCAGTTTCTTTGCAGGCCTGATCTGGCTGAAGTAGAACTTCTGCTCTGGGTGTGCTACATGGCCCTAGAGCTGAAAGGAACAACGAGCAGGCTTCTTTGCAAAGGGCGAGTTGGGCCCCAAAGCATCTTACTTCCAGTTCTTTGGGAAGCTAAGAAACAACTCGCTCTGCGCAGTGCTCTTACAGCCTACCGGGAGCATCTCTTCCAAAGGCCTGTGAAACGCAGTTTCCTTGCAGGCCTAATCTGGCTGAAGTTGAACTTCTGCTCTGGGTGTGCTACATTGCCCTAGAGCTGAAAGGCACAACGTGCAGGCTTCTTTCCAAAGGGCGAGTAGGGCCCCAAAGCATCTTGCTTCCATCTCTTTATAAAGCTAAGAAACAACTCGCTCTGCAGAGTGCTCTTACAGCCTACCGGGAACCTCTTTTACAAAGGCCTGCGAAACGCAGTTTCCTTGCAGGCCTGATCTTGCTGAAGTAGAACTTCTGCTCTGGGTGTGCTAGATGGCCCTAGAGCTGAAAGGCACAACGTGCAGGCTTCTTTCCAAAGGGCGAGTTGGGCCCCAAAGCATCTTGCTTCCGGCTCTCTGGGAAGCTAAGAAACAACTCGCTCTGCACAGTGCTCTTACAGCCTACCGGGAACATCTCTTACAAAGGCCTGTGAAACGCAGTTTCTTTGCAGGCCTGAGCAGGCTGAAGTAGAACTTCTGCTCTGGGTGTGCTACATTGCCCTAGAGCTGAAAGGCACAACGTGCAGGCTTCTTTCCAAAGGGCGAGTAGGGCCCCAAAGCATCTTGCTTCCAGCTCTTTGGAAAGCTAAGAAACAACTCGCTCTGCACAGTGCTCTTACAGCCACCGGGAACATCTCTTACAAAGGCCTGTGAAACGCAGTTTCTTTGCAGGCCTGATCTGGCTGAAGTAGAACTTCTGCTCTGGGTGTGATACATTGGCCTAGAGCTGAAAGGCACAAGGTGCAGGCTTCTTTCCAAAGGGCGAGTTGGGCCCCAAAGCATCTTGCTTCCAGCTCTTTGGGAAGCTAAGAAACAACTCGCTCTGCACAGTGCTCTTACAGCCTACCGGGAACATCTCTTACAAAGGCCTGTGAAATGCAGTTTCTTTGCAGGCCTGATCAGGTTGAAGTAGATCTTCTGCTCTGTGTGTGCTACATGGCCCTAGAGCTGAAAGTCACAACGTGCAGGCTTCTTTCCAAAGGGCGAGTTGGGCCCCAAAGCATCTTGCTTCCAGCTCTTTGGGAAGCTAAGAAACAACTCGCTCTGCACAGTGCTCTTACAGCCTACCGGGAACATCTCTTACAAAGGCCTGTGAAACGCAGTTTCTTTGCAGGCCTCATCTGGCTGAAGTAGAACTTCTGCTCTGGGTGGGCTACATGGCCCTAGAGCTGAAAGGAACAACGTGCAGGCTTCTTTCCAAAGGGCGATTTGGGCCCTAAAGCATCTTGCTTCCAGCTCTTTGGGACGCTAAGAAACAACTCGCTCTGCACAGTGCTCTTACAGCCTACCGGGAGCATAACTTACAAAGGCCTGTGAAACGCAGTTTCTTTGCAGGCCTGATCTGGCTGAAGTAGAACTTCTGCTCTGGGTGTGCTACATGGCCCTAGAGCTGAAAGGCACAACGTGCGGGCTTCTTTCCAAAGGACGAGTTGGGCCCCAAAGCATCTTGCTTCCAGCTCTTTGGGAAGCTAAGAATCAACTCGCAGAGCGCAGTGCTCTTACAGCCTACCGGGAACATCTCTTACAAAGGCCTGTGAAACGCAGTTTCTTTGCAGGCCTGATCTGGCTGAAGTAGAACTTCTGCTCTGGGTGTGCTACATTGGCATAGAGCTGAAAGGCTCAACGTGCAGGCTTCTTTCCAAAGGGCGAGTTGGGCCCCAAAGCATCTTGCTTCCAGCTCTTTTGGAAGCTAAGAAACAACTCGCTGAGCGCAGTGCTCTTACAGCCTACCGGTAGCATCTCTTACAAAGTCCTGTGAAACGCAGTTTCTTTGCAGGCCTGAGAAGGCTGAATTAGAACTTCTGCTCTTGGTGTGGTACATGGCCCTAGAGCTGAAAGGCACAACGTGCAGGCTTCTTTCCAAAGGGCGAGTAGGGCCCCAAAGCATCTTGCTTCCAGCTCTTTGGAAAGCTAAGAAACAACTCGCTCTGCACAGTGCTCTTACAGCCTACCGGGAACATCTCTTACAAAGGCCTGTGAAACGCAGTTTCTTTGCAGGCCTGATCTGGCTGAAGTAGAACTTCTGCTCTGGGTGTGCTAGATTGCCCTAGAGCTGAAAGGCACAACGTGCAGGCGTCTTTCCAAAGGGCGAGTTGGGCCCCATAGCATCTTGCTTCCAGCTCTTTGGGAAGCTAAGAAACAACTCGCTGTGCGCAGTGCTCTTACAGCCTACCGGGAACATCTCTTACAAAGACCTGTGAAACGCAGTTTCTTTGCAGGTCTGATTTGGCTGAAGTAGAACTTCTGCTCTGGGTGTGCTACATGCCCCTGAGCTGAAAGGCACAACGTGCAGGCTTCTTTCCAAAGGGCGAGTTGGGCCCCAAAGCATCTTGCTTCCAGCTCTTTGGGAAGCTAAGAAACAACTCGCTCTGCGCAGTCCTCTTACAGCCTACCGGGAACATCTCTTACAAGGGACTGTGAAACGCAGTTTCTTTGCAGGGCTGATCTGGCTGAAGTAGAACTTCTGCTCTGGGTGTGCTATATGGACCTAGAGCTGAAAGGCACAACGTGCAGGCTTCTTTCCCAAGGGCGAGTTGGGCCCCAAAGCACCTTGCTTCCAGCTCTTTGGGAAGCTAAGAAACAAGTCGCTCTGCACAGTGCTCTTACAGCCTACCGGGAACATCTCTTACAAAGGCCTGTGAAACGCAGTTTCTTTGCAGGCCTGATCTGGCTGAAGTAGAACTTCTGCTCTGGGTGTGCTAGATTGCCCTAGAGCTGAAAGGAAAAACGAGCAGGCTTCTTTCCAAAGGGCGAGTAGGGCCCCAAAGCATCTTGCTTCCATCTCTTTGGAAAGCTAAGAAACAACTCGCTGTGCGCAGTGCTCTTACAGCCTACCGGGAACATCTCTTACAAAGACCTGTGAAACGCAGTTTCTTTGCAGGCCTGATTTGGCTGAAGTAGAACTTCTGCTCTGGGTGTGCTACATGCCCCTGAGCTGAAAGGCACAACGTGCAGGCTTCTTTCCAAAGGGCGAGTTGGGCCCCAAAGCATCTTGCTTCCAGCTCTTTGGGAAGCTAAGAAACAACTCGCTCTGCGCAGTGCTCTTACAGCCTACCGGGAACATCTCTTACAAAGGACAGTGAAACGCAGTTTCTTTGCAGGGCTGATCTGGCTGAAGTAGAACTTCTGCTCTGGGTGTGCTATATGGCCCTAGAGCTGAAAGGCACAACGTGCAGGCTTCTTTCCCAAGGGCGAGTTGGGCCCCAAAGCACCTTGCTTCCAGCTCTTTGGGAAGCTAAGAAACAAGTCGCTCTGCACAGTGCTCTTACAGCCTACCGGGAACATCTCTTACAAAGGCCTGTGAAACGCAGTTTCTTTGCAGGCCTGATCTGGCTGAAGTAGAACTTCTGCTCTGGGTGTGCTACATGGCCCTAGAGCTGAAAGGAACAACGAGCAGGCTTCTTTGCAAAGGGCGAGTTGGGCCCCAAAGCATCTTACTTCCAGTTCTTTGGGAAGCTAAGAAACAACTCGCTCTGCGCAGTGCTCTTACAGCCTACCGGGAGCATCTCTTCCAAAGGCCTGTGAAACGCAGTTTCCTTGCAGGCCTAATCTGGCTGAAGTTGAACTTCTGCTCTGGGTGTGCTACATTGCCCTAGAGCTGAAAGGCACAACGTGCAGGCTTCTTTCCAAAGGGCGAGTAGGGCCCCAAAGCATCTTGCTTCCATCTCTTTATAAAGCTAAGAAACAACTCGCTCTGCAGAGTGCTCTTACAGCCTACCGGGAACCTCTTTTACAAAGGCCTGCGAAACGCAGTTTCCTTGCAGGCCTGATCTTGCTGAAGTAGAACATCTGCTCTGGGTGTGCTAGATGGCCCTAGAGCTGAAAGGCACAACGTGCAGGCTTCTTTCCAAAGGGCGAGTTGGGCCCCAAAGCATCTTGCTTCCGGCTCTCTGGGAAGCTAAGAAACAACTCGCTCTGCACAGTGCTCTTACAGCCTACCGGGAACATCTCTTACAAAGGCCTGTGAAACGCAGTTTCTTTGCAGGCCTGAGCAGGCTGAAGTAGAACTTCTGCTCTGGGTGTGCTACATTGCCCTAGAGCTGAAAGGCACAACGTGCAGGCTTCTTTCCAAAGGGCGAGTAGGGCCCCAAAGCATCTTGCTTCCAGCTCTTTGGAAAGCTAAGAAACAACTCGCTCTGCACAGTGCTCTTACAGCCACCGGGAACATCTCTTACAAAGGCCTGTGAAACGCAGTTTCTTTGCAGGCCTGATCTGGCTGAAGTAGAACTTCTGCTCTGGGTGTGATACATTGGCCTAGAGCTGAAAGGCACAAGGTGCAGGCTTCTTTCCAAAGGGCGAGTTGGGCCCCAAAGCATCTTGCTTCCAGCTCTTTGGGAAGCTAAGAAACAACTCGCTCTGCACAGTGCTCTTACAGCCTACCGGGAACATCTCTTACAAAGGCCTGTGAAATGCAGTTTCTTTGCAGGCCTGATCAGGTTGAAGTAGATCTTCTGCTCTGTGTGTGCTACATGGCCCTAGAGCTGAAAGTCACAACGTGCAGGCTTCTTTCCAAAGGGCGAGTTGGGCCCCAAAGCATCTTGCTTCCAGCTCTTTGGGAAGCTAAGAAACAACTCGCTCTGCACAGTGCTCTTACAGCCTACCGGGAACATCTCTTACAAAGGCCTGTGAAACGCAGTTTCTTTGCAGGCCTCATCTGGCTGAAGTAGAACTTCTGCTCTGGGTGGGCTACATGGCCCTAGAGCTGAAAGGAACAACGTGCAGGCTTCTTTCCAAAGGGCGATTTGGGCCCTAAAGCATCTTGCTTCCAGCTCTTTGGGACGCTAAGAAACAACTCGCTCTGCACAGTGCTCTTACAGCCTACCGGGAGCATAACTTACAAAGGCCTGTGAAACGCAGTTTCTTTGCAGGCCTGATCTGGCTGAAGTAGAACTTCTGCTCTGGGTGTGCTACATGGCCCTAGAGCTGAAAGGCACAACGTGCGGGCTTCTTTCCAAAGGGCGAGTTGGGCCCCAAAGCATCTTGCTTCCAGCTCTTTGGGAAGCTAAGAATCAACTCGCAGAGCGCAGTGCTCTTACAGCCTACCGGGAACATCTCTTACAAAGGCCTGTGAAACGCAGTTTCTTTGCAGGCCTGATCTGGCTGAAGTAGAACTTCTGCTCTGGGTGTGCTACATTGGCATAGAGCTGAAAGGCTCAACGTGCAGGCTTCTTTCCAAAGGGCGAGTTGGGCCCCAAAGCATCTTGCTTCCAGCTCTTTTGGAAGCTAAGAAACAACTCGCTGAGCGCAGTGCTCTTACACCCAACCGGTAGCATCTCTTACAAAGTCCTGTGAAACGCAGTTTCTTTGCAGGCCTGAGAAGGCTGAAGTAGAACTTCTGCTCTTGGTGTGGTACATGGCCCTAGAGCTGAAAGGCACAACGTGCAGGCTTCTTTCCAAAGGGCGAGTAGGGCCCCAAAGCATCTTGCTTCCAGCTCTTTGGAAAGCTAAGAAACAACTCGCTCTGCACAGTGCTCTTACAGCCTACCGGGAACATCTCTTACAAAGGCCTGTGAAACGCAGTTTCTTTGCAGGCCTGATCTGGCTGAAGTAGAACTTCTGCTCTGGGTGTGCTAGATTGCCCTAGAGCTGAAAGGCACAACGTGCAGGTGTCTTTCCAAAGGGCGAGTTGGGCCCCATAGCATCTTGCTTCCAGCTCTTTGGGAAGCTAAGAAACAACTCGCTGTGCGCAGTGCTCTTACAGCCTACCGGGAACATCTCTTACAAAGACCTGTGAAATGCAGTTTCTTTGCAGGTCTGATTTGGCTGAAGTAGAACTTCTGCTCTGGGTGTGCTACATGCCCCTGAGCTGAAAGGCACAACGTGCAGGCTTCTTTCCAAAGGGCGAGTTGGGCCCCAAAGCATCTTGCTTCCAGCTCTTTGGGAAGCTAAGAAACAACTCGCTCTGCGCAGTCCTCTTACAGCCTACCGGGAACATCTCTTACAAGGGACTGTGAAACGCAGTTTCTTTGCAGGGCTGATCTGGCTGAAGTAGAACTTCTGCTCTGGGTGTGCTATATGGACCTAGAGCTGAAAGGCACAACGTGCAGGCTTCTTTCCCAAGGGCGAGTTGGGCCCCAAAGCACCTTGCTTCCAGCTCTTTGGGAAGCTAAGAAACAAGTCGCTCTGCACAGTGCTCTTACAGCCTACCGGGAACATCTCTTACAAAGGCCTGTGAAACGCAGTTTCTTTGCAGGCCTGATCTGGCTGAAGTAGAACTTCTGCTCTGGGTGTGCTACATGGCCCTAGAGCTGAAAGGAAAAACGAGCAGGCTTCTTTGCAAAGGGAGAGTTGGGCCCCAAAGCATCTTACTTCCAGTTCTTTGGGAAGCTAAGAAACAACTCGCTCTGCGCAGTGCTCTTACAGCCTACCGGGAGCATCTCTTCCAAAGGCCTGTGAAACGCAGTTTCCTTGCAGGCCTAATCTGGCTGAAGTTGAACTTCTGCTCTGGGTGTGCTACATTGCCCTAGAGCTGAAAGGCACAACGTGCAGGCTTCTTTCCAAAGGGCGAGTAGGGCCCCAAAGCATCTTGCTTCCATCTCTTTGGAAAGCTAAGAAACAACTCGCTCTGCAGAGTGCTCTTACAGCCTACCGGGAACATCTCTTACAAAGGCCTGTGAAACGCAGTTTCTTTGCAGGCCTGAACTGCCTGAAGTAGAACTTCTGCTCTGGGTGTGCTACATTGCCCTAGAGCTGAAAGGCACAACGTCCAGGCTTCTTTCCAAAGGGCGAGTTGGGCCCCAAAGCATCTTGCTTCCAGCTCTTTGGGAAGCTAAGAACCAACTCGCTCTGCACAGTGCTCTTACAGCCTACCGGGAACATCTCTTACCAAGGCCTGTGATACGCAGTTTTTTTGCAGGCCTGATCTGGCTGAAGTAGAACTTCTGCTCTTTCTGTGCTACATTGGCCTAGAGCTGAAAGGCACAACGTGCAGGCTTCTTTCCAAAGGGCGAGTAGGGCCGCAAAGCATCTTGCTTCCAGCTCTTTGGGAAGCTAAGAAACAACTCGCTCTGCACAGTGCTCTTACAGCCTACCGGGAACATCTCTTACAAAGGCCTGCGAAACGCAGTTTCCTTGCAGGCCTGATCTTGCTGAAGTAGAACTTCTGCTCTGGGTGTGCTAGATGGCCCTAGAGCTCAAAGGCACAACGTGCAGGCTTCTTTCCAAAGGGCGAGTTGGGCCCCAAAGCATCTTGCTTCCGGCTCTCTGGGAAGCTAAGAAACAACTCGCTCTGCACAGTGCTCTTACAGCCTACCGGGAACATCTCTTACAAAGGCCTGTGAAACGCAGTTTCTTTGCAGGCCTCATCTGGCTGAAGTAGAACTTCTGCTCTGGGTGGGCTACATGGCCCTAGAGCTGAAAGGCACAACGTGCAGGCTTCTTTCCAAGGGGCGATTTGGGCCCCAAAGCATCTTGCTTCCAGCTTTTTGGGACGCTAAGAAACAACTCGCTCTGCACAGTGCTCTTACAGCCTACCGGGAGCATAACTTACAAAGGCCTGTGAAACGCAGTTTCTTTGCAGGCCTGATCTGGCTGAAGTAGAACTTCTGCTCTGGGTGTGCTACATGGCCCTAGAGCTGAAAGGCACAACGTGCAGGCTTCTTTCCAAAGGGCGAGTTGGGCCCCAAAGCATCTTGCTTCCAGCTCTTTGGGAAGCTAAGAAACAACTCGCTCTGCACAGTGCTCTTACAGCCTACCGGGAACATCTCTTACAAAGGCCTGTGGAACGCAGTTTCTTTGCAGGCCTGATCTTGCTGAAGTAGAACTTCTGCTCTGGGTGTGCTACATTGGCATAGAGCTGAAAGGCACAACGTGCAGGCTTCTTTCCAAAGGGCGAGTTGGGCCCCAAAGCATCTTGCTTCCAGCTCTTTGGGAAGCTAAGAAACAACTCGTTCTGCACAGGGCTCTTACAGCCTACCGGGAACATCTCTTACAAAGGCCTGTGAAACGCACTTTCTTTGCAGGCCTGATCAGGTTGAAGTAGATCTTCTGCTCTGTGTGTGCTACATGGCCCTAGAGCTGAAAGGCACAACGTGCAGGCTTCTTTCCAAAGGGCGAGTTGGGCCCCAAAGCATCTTGCTTCCAGCTCTTTGGGAAGCTAAGAAACAACTCGCTGAGCGCAGTGCTCTTACAGCCTACCGGTAGCATCTCTTACAAAGTCCTGTGAAACGCAGTTTCTTTGCAGGCCTGATCTGGCTGAAGTAGAACTTCTGCTCTGGGTGTGCTACATTGCCCTAGAGCTGAAAGGCACAACGTGCAGGCTTCTTTCCAAAGGGCGAGTTGGGCCCCACAGCATCTTGCTTCCAGCTCTTTGGGAAGCTAAGGAACAACTCGCTGTGCGCAGTTCTCTTACAGCCTACCGGGAACATCTCTTACAAAGACCTGTGAAACGCAGTTTCTTTGCAGGCCTGATCTGGCTGAAGTAGAACTTCTGCTCTGGGTGTGCTACATGGCCCTAGAGCTGAAAGTCACAACGTGCAGGCTTCTTTCCAAAGGGCGAGTTGGGCCCCAAAGCATCTTGCTTCCAGCACTTTGGGAAGCTAAGAAACAACTCGCTCTGCGCAGTGCTCTTACAGCTTACCGGGAACATGTCTTACAAAGGACTGTGAAACGCAGTTTCTTTGCAGGGCTGATCTGGCTGAAGTAGAACTTCTGCTATTGGTGTGGTACATGGCCCTAGAGCTGAAAGGCACAACGTGCAGGCATCTTTCCAAAGGGCGAGTAGGGCCCCAAAGCATCTTGCTTCCATCTCTTTGGAAAGCTAAGAAACAACTCGCTCTGCACAGTGCTCTTACAGCCTACCGGGAACATCTCTTACAAAGGAATGTGAAACGCAGTTTCTTTGCAGGCCTGAACTGCCTGAAGTAGAACTTCTGCTCTGGGTGTGCTACATGGACCTAGAGCTGAAAGGCACAACGTGCAGGCTTCTTTCCAAAGGGCGAGTTGGGCCCCAAAGCATCTTGCTTCCAGCTCTTTGGGAAGCTAAGAAACAACTCGCTCTGCACAGGGCTCTTACAGCCTACCGGGAACATCTCTTACAAAGGCCTGTGAAACGCAGTTTCTTTGCAGGCCTGATCAGGTTGAAGTAGATCTTCTGCTCTGTGTGTGCTACATGGCCCTAGAGCTGAAAGGCACAACGTGCAGGCTTCTTTCCAAAGGGCGAGTTGGGCCCCAAAGCATCTTGCTTCCAGCTCTTTGGGAAGCTAAGAAACAACTCGCTCTGTGCAGTGTCCTTACACCCTACGGGGAACATCTCTTACAAAGGCCTGTGAAACGCAGTTTCTTTGCAGGCCTGATGAGGTTGAAGTAGATCTTCTGCTCAGTGTGTGCTACATGGCCCTAGAGCTGAAAGGCACAACGTGCAGGCTTCTTTCCAAAGGGCGAGTTTGGCCCCAAAGCATCTTGCTTCCAGCTCTTTGGGAAGCTAAGAAACAACTCGCTCTGCGCAGTGCTCTTACAGCCTACCGGGAACATCTCTTCCAAAGGCCTGTGAAACGCACTTTCTTTGCAGGCCTGATCTGGCTGAAGTAGAACTTCTGCTCTGGGTGTGCTACATTGCCCTAGAGCTAAAAGGCACAACGTGCAGGCTTCTTTGCAAAGGGCGAGTTGGGCCCCAAAGCATCTTGCTTCCAGCTCTTTGGGAAGCTAAGAAACAACTCGCTCTGCACAGTGCTCTTACAGCCTACCGGGAACATCTCTTACAAAGGCCTGTGGAACGCAGTTTCTTTGCAGGCCTGATCTGGCTGAAGTAGAACTTCTGCTCTGGGTGTGCTACATTGGCATAGAGCTGAAAGGCACAACGTGCAGGCTTCTTTCCAAAGGGCGAGTTGGGCCCCAAAGCATCTTGCTTCCAGCTCTTTGGGAAGCTAAGAAACAACTCGTTCTGCACAGGGCTCTTACAGCCTACCGGGAACATCTCTTACAAAGGCCTGTGAAACGCACTTTCTTTGCAGGCCTGATCAGGTTGAAGTAGATCTTCTGCTCTGTGTGTGCTACATGGCCCTAGAGCTGAAAGGCACAACGTGCAGGCTTCTTTCCAAAGGGCGAGTTGGGCCCCAAATCACCTTGCTTCCAGCTCTTTGGGAAGCTAAGAAACAACTCGCTCTGCGCAGTGCCCTTACAGCCTACCGGGAACATCTCTTACAAACGCCTGTGAAACGCAGTTTCTTTGCAGGCCTGATCAGGTTGAAGTAGATCTTCTGCTCTGTGTGTGCTACATGGCCCTAGAGCTGAAGGCACAACGTGCAGGCTTCTTTCCAAAGGGCGAGTTGGGCCCCAAAGCATCTTGCTTACAGCTCTTTGGGAAGCTAAGAAACAACTCGCTCTGCGCAGTGCTCTTACAGCCTACCGGGAACATCTCTTCCAAAGGCCTGTGAAACGCACTTTCTTTGCAGGCCTGATCAGGTTGAAGTAGATCTTCTGCTCTGTGTGTGCTACATGGCCCTAGGGCTGAAAGACACAACGTGCAGGCTTCTTTCCAAAGGGCGAGTTGGGCCCCAAAGCATCTTGCTTCCAGCTCTTTGGGAAGCTAAGAAACAACTCGCTCTGCGCAGTGCTCTTACAGCCTACCGGGAACATCTCTTCCAAAGGCCTGTGAAACGCACTTTCTTTGCAGGCCTGATCTGGCTGAAGTAGAACTTCTGCTCTGGGTGTGCTACATGGCCCTAGAGCTGAAAGGCGCAACGTGCAGGCTTCTTTCCAAAGGGCGAGTTGGGCCCCAAAGCATCTTGCTTCCAGCTCTTTGGGAAGCTAAGAAACAACTCGCTCTGCACAGTGCTCTTACAGCCTACCGGGAACATCTCTTACAAAGGCCTGTGAAACGCAGTTTCTTTGCAGGCCTGATCTGGCTCAAGTAGAACTTCTGCTCTGGGTCTGCTACATTGGCATAGAGCTGAAAGGCTCAACGTGCAGGCTTCTTTCCTAAGGGCGACTTGGGCCGTAAAGCATCTTGCTTCCAGCTCTTTTGGAAGATAAGAAACAACTCGCTCTGCACAGAGCTCTTACAGCCTACCGGGAGCATCACTTACAAAGGCCTGTGAAACGCAGTTTCTTTGCAGGCCTGATCTGGCTGAAGTAGAACTTCTGCTCTGGGTGTGCTACATTGGCATAGAGCTGAAAGGCTCAAAATGCAGGCTTCTTTCCAAAGGGCGTGTTGGGCCCCATAGCATCTTGCTTCCAGCTCTTTTGGAAGCTAAGAAACAACTCGCTCTGCACAGTGCTCTTACAGCCTACCGGGAGCATCACTTACAAAGGCCTGTGAAATGCAGTTACTTTGCAGGCCTGATCTGGCTGAAGTAGAACTTCTGGTCTGGGTGTGCTACATTGGCATAGAGCTGAAAGGCTCAACGTGCAGGCTTCTTTCCAAAGGGTGTGTTGGGCCCCAAAGCATCTTGCTTCCAGCTCTTTTGGAAGCTAAGAAACAACTCGCTCTGCACAGTGCTCTTGCAGCCTACCGGGAACATCTCTTACAAAGGCCTGAGAAATGCAGTTTCTTTGCAGGCCTGATCTGGCTGAAGTAGAACTTCTGCTCTGGATGTGCTACATGGCCCTAGAGCTGAAAGGCACAACGTGCAGGCTTCTTTGCAAAGGGCGAGTTGGGCCCCAAAGCATCTTGCTTCCAGCTCTTTGGGAAGCTAAGAAACAACTCGCTCTGCACAGTGCTCTTACAGCCTACCGGGAACATCTCTTACAAAGGCCTGTGGAACGCAGTTTCTTTGCAGGCCTGATCTGGCTGAAGTAGAACTTCTGCTCTGGGTGTGCTACATTGGCATAGAGCTGAAAGGCACAACGTGCAGGCTTCTTTCCAAAGGGCGAGTTGGGCCCCAAAGCATCTTGCTTCCAGCTCTTTGGGAAGCTAAGAAACAACTCGTTCTGCACAGGGCTCTTACAGCCTACCGGGAACATCTCTTACAAAGGCCTGTGAAACGCACTTTCTTTGCAGGCCTGATCAGGTTGAAGTAGATCTTCTGCTCTGTGTGTGCTACATGGCCCTAGAGCTGAAAGGCACAACGTGCAGGCTTCTTTCCAAAGGGCGAGTTGGGCCCCAAATCATCTTGCTTCCAGCTCTTTGGGAAGCTAAGAAACAACTCGCTCTGCGCAGTGCCCTTACAGCCTACCGGGAACATCTCTTACAAACGCCTGTGAAACGCAGTTTCTTTGCAGGCCTGATCAGGTTGAAGTAGATCTTCTGCTCTGTGTGTGCTACATGGCCCTAGAGCTGAAAGGCACAACGTGCAGGCTTCTTTCCAAAGGGCGAGTTGGGCCCCAAAGCATCTTGCTTACAGCTCTTTGGGAAGCTAAGAAACAACTCGCTCTGCGCAGTGCTCTTACAGCCTACCGGGAACATCTCTTCCAAAGGCCTGTGAAACGCACTTTCTTTGCAGGCCTGATCAGGTTGAAGTAGATCTTCTGCTCTGTGTGTGCTACATGGCCCTAGGGCTGAAAGACACAACGTCCAGGCTTCTTTCCAAAGGGCGAGTTGGGCCCCAAAGCATCTTGCTTCCAGCTCTTTGGGAAGCTAAGAAACAACTCGCTCTGCGCAGTGCTCTTACAGCCTACCGGGAACATCTCTTCCAAAGGCCTGTGAAACGCACTTTCTTTGCAGGCCTGATCTGGCTGAAGTAGAACTTCTGCTCTGGGTGTGCTACATGGCCCTAGAGCTGAAAGGCGCAACGTGCAGGCTTCTTTCCAAAGGGCGAGTTGGGCCCCAAAGCATCTTGCTTCCAGCTCTTTGGGAAGCTAAGAAACAACTCGCTCTGCACAGTGCTTTTACAGCCTACTGGGAACATCTATTACAAAGGCCTGTGAAACGCAGTTTCTTTGCAGGCCTGATCTGGCTGAAGTAGAACTTCTGCTCTGGGTCTGCTACATTGGCATAGAGCTGAAAGGCTTAACGTGCAGGCTTCTTTGCAAAGGGCGAGTTGGGCCCCAAAGCATCTTGCTTCCAGCTCTTTTGGAAGATAAGAAACAACTCGCTCTGCACAGTGCTCTTACAGCCTACCGGGAGCATCACTTACAAAGGCCTGTGAAACGCAGTTTCTTTGCAGGCCTGATCTGGCTGAAGTAGAACTTCTGCTCTGGGTGTGCTACATTGGCATAGAGCTGAAAGGCTCAAAATGCAGGCTTCTTTCCAAAGGGCGTGTTGGGCCCCAAAGCATCTTGCTTCCAGCTCTTTTGGAAGCTAAGAAACAACTCGCTCTGCACAGTGCTCTTACAGCCTACCGGGAGCATCTCTTACAAAGGCCTGTGAAACGCAGTTTCTTTGCAGGCCTGATCTGGCTGAAGTAGAACTTCTGCTCTGGGTGTGCTACATTGCCCTAGAGCTGAAAGGCACAACGTGCAGGCTTCTTTCCAAAGGGCGAGTTGGGCCCCAAAGCATCTTGCTTCCAGCTCTTTGGGAAGCTAAGAAACAACTCGCTGAGCGCAGTGCTCTTACAGCCTACCGGTAGCATCTCTTACAAAGGCCTGTGAAACGCAGTTTCTTTGCAGGCCTGAGCTGGCTGAAGTAGAACTTCTGCTCTGGGTGTGCTACATTGCCCTAGAGCTGAAAGGCACAACGTGCAGGCTTCTTTCCAAAGGGCGAGTTGGGCCCCACAGCATCTTGCTTCCAGCTCTTTGGGAAGCTAAGGAACAACTCGCTGTGCGCAGTTCTCTTACAGCCTACCGGGAACATCTCTTACAAAGACCTGTGAAACGCAGTTTCTTTGCAGGGCTGATCTGGCTGAAGTAGAACTTCTGCTCTTGGTGTGGTACATGGCCCTAGAGCTGAAAGGCCCAACGTGCAGGCTTCTTTCCAAAGGGCGAGTAGGGCCCCAAAGCATCTTGCTTCCATCTCTTTGGAAAGCTAAGAAACAACTCGCTCTGCACAGTGCTCTTACAGCCTACCGGGAACATCTCTTACAAAGGAATGTGAAACGCAGTTTCTTTGCAGGCCTGAACTGCCTGAAGTAGAACTTCTGCTCTGGGTGTGCTACATGGCCCTAGAGCTGAAAGGCACAACGTGCAGGCTTCTTTCCAAAGGGCGAGTTGGGCCCCAAAGCATCTTGCTTCCAGCTCTTTGGGAAGCTAAGAAACAACTCGCTCTGCACAGGGCTCTTACAGCCTACCGGGAACATCTCTTACAAAGGCCTGTGAAACGCAGTTTCTTTGCAGGCCTGATCAGGTTGAAGTAGATCTTCTGCTCTGTGTGTGCTACATGGCCCTAGAGCTGAAAGGCTCAACGTGCAGGCTTCTTTCCAAAGGGTGTGTTGGGCCCCAAAGCATCTTGCTTCCAGCTCTTTTGGAAGCTAAGAAACAACTCGCTCTGCACAGTGCTCTTGCAGCCTACCGGGAACATCTCTTACAAAGGCCTGAGAAATGCAGTTTCTTTGCAGGCCTGATCTGGCTGAAGTAGAACTTCTGCTCTGGATGTGCTACATGGCCCTAGAGCTGAAAGGCACAACGTGCAGGCTTCTTTGCAAAGGGCGAGTTGGGCCCCAAAGCATCTTGCTTCCAGCTCTTTGGGAAGCTAAGAAACAACTCGCTCTGCACAGTGCTCTTACAGCCTACCGGGAACATCTCTTACAAAGGCCTGTGGAACGCAGTTTCTTTGCAGGCCTGATCTGGCTGAAGTAGAACTTCTGCTCTGGGTGTGCTACATTGGCATAGAGCTGAAAGGCACAACGTGCAGGCTTCTTTCCAAAGGGCTAGTTGGGCCCCAAAGCATCTTGCTTCCAGCTCTTTGGGAAGCTAAGAAACAACTCGTTCTGCACAGGGCTCTTACAGCCTACCGGGAACATCTCTTACAAACGCCTGTGAAACGCACTTTCTTTGCAGGCCTGATCAGGTTGAAGTAGATCTTCTGCTCTGTGTGTGCTACATGGCCCTAGAGCTGAAAGGCACAACGTGCAGGCTTCTTTCCAAAGGGCGAGTTGGGCCCCAAATCATCTTGCTTCCAGCTCTTTGGGAAGCTAAGAAACAACTCGCTCTGCGCAGTGCCCTTACAGCCTACCGGGAACATCTCTTACAAACGCCTGTGAAACGCAGTTTCTTTGCAGGCCTGATCAGGTTGAAGTAGATCTTCTGCTCTGTGTGTGCTACATGGCCCTAGAGCTGAAAGGCACAACGTGCAGGCTTCTTTCCAAAGGGCGAGTTGGGCCCCAAAGCATCTTGCTTACAGCTCTTTGGGAAGCTAAGAAACAACTCGCTCTGCGCAGTGCTCTTACAGCCTACCGTGAACATCTCTTCCAAAGGCCTGTGAAACGCACTTTCTTTGCAGGCCTGATCAGGTTGAAGTAGATCTTCTGCTCTGTGTGTGCTACATGGCCCTAGGGCTGAAAGACACAACGTGCAGGCTTCTTTCCAAAGGGCGAGTTGGGCCCCAAAGCATCTTGCTTCCAGCTCTTTGGGAAGCTAAGAAACAACTCGCTCTGCGCAGTGCTCTTACAGCCTACCGGGAACATCTCTTCCAAAGGCCTGTGAAACGCACTTTCTTTGCAGGCCTGATCTGGCAGAAGTAGAACTTCTGCTCTGGGTGTGCTACATGGCCCTAGAGCTGAAAGGCGCAACGTGCAGGCTTCTTTCCAAAGGGCGAGTTGGGCCCCAAAGCATCTTGCTTCCAGCTCTTTGGGAAGCTAAGAAACAACTCGCTCTGCACAGTGCTTTTACAGCCTACTGGGAACATCTATTACAAAGGCCTGTGAAACGCAGTTTCTTTGCAGGCCTGATCTGGCTGAAGTAGAACTTCTGCTCTGGGTCTGCTACATTGGCATAGAGCTGAAAGGCTTAACGTGCAGGCTTCTTTGCAAAGGGCGAGTTGGGCCCCAAAGCATCTTGCTTCCAGCTCTTTTGGAAGATAAGAAACAACTCGCTCTGCACAGTGCTCTTACAGCCTACCGGGAGCATCAATTACAAAGGCCTGTGAAACGCAGTTTCTTTGCAGGCCTGATCTGGCTGAAGTAGAACTTCTGCTCTGGGTGTGCTACATTGGCATAGAGCTGAAAGGCTCAAAATGCAGGCTTCTTTCCAAAGGGCGTGTTGGGCCCCAAAGCATCTTGCTTCCAGCTCTTTTGGAAGCTAAGAAACAACTCGCTCTGCACAGTGCTCTTACAGCCTACCGGGAGCATCTCTTACAAAGGCCTGTGAAACGCAGTTTCTTTGCAGGCCTGATCTGGCTGAAGTAGAACTTCTGCTCTGGGTGTGCTACATTGCCCTAGAGCTGAAAGGCACAACGTGCAGGCTTCTTTCCAAAGGGCGAGTTGGGCCCCAAAGCATCTTGCTTCCAGCTCTTTGGGAAGCTAAGAAACAACTCGCTGAGCGCAGTGCTCTTACAGCCTACCGGTAGCATCTCTTACAAAGGCCTGTGAAACGCAGTTTCTTTGCAGGCCTGAGCTGGCTGAAGTAGAACTTCTGCTCTGGGTGTGCTACATTGCCCTAGAGCTGAAAGGCACAACGTGCAGGCTTCTTTCCAAAGGGCGAGTTGGGCCCCACAGCATCTTGCTTCCAGCTCTTTGGGAAGCTAAGGAACAACTCGCTGTGCGCAGTTCTCTTACAGCCTACCGGGAACATCTCTTACAAAGACCTGTGAAACGCAGTTTCTTTGCAGGCCTGATCAGGTTGAAGTAGATCTTCTGCTCTGTGTGTGCTACATGGCCCTAGAGCTGAAAGGCACAACGTGCAGGCTTCTTTCCAAAGGGCGAGTTGGGCCCCAAAGCATCTTGCTTAAAGCTCTTTGGGAAGCTAAGAAACAACTCGCTCTGTGCAGTGCCCTTACACCCTACGGGGAACATCTCTTACAAAGGCCTGTGAAACGCAGTTTCTTTGCAGGCCTGATCAGGTTGAAGTAGATCTTCTGCTCTGTGTGTGCTACATGGCCCTAGAGCTGAAAGGCACAACGTGCAGGCTTCTTTCCAAAGGGCGAGTTGGGCCCCAAAGCATCTTGCTTCCAGCTCTTTGGGAAGCTAAGAAACAACTCGCTCTGCGCAGTGCTCTTACAGCCTACCGGGAACATCTCTTCCAAAGGCCTGTGAAACGCACTTTCTTTGCAGGCCTGATCTGGCTGAAGTAGAACTTCTGCGCTGGGTGTGCTACATTGCCCTAGAGCTAAAAGGCACAACGTGCAGGCTTCTTTCCAAAGGGCGAGTTGGGCCCCAAAGCATCTTGCTTCCAGCTCTTTGGGAAGCTAAGAAACAACTCGCTCTGCACAGTGCTCTTACAGCCTACCGGGAACATCTCTTACAAAGGCCTGTGAAACGCAGTTTCTTTGCAGGCCTGAGCTGGCTGAAGTAGAACTTCTGCTCTGGGTGTGCTACATTGGCATAGAGCTGAAAGGCTCAACGTGCAGGCTTCTTTCCTAAGGGCGAGTTGGGCCGTAAAGCATCTTGCTTCCAGCTCTTTGGGAAGCTAAGAAACAACTCGCTCTGCACAGTGCTCTTGCAGCCTACCGGGAACATCTCTTACAAAGGCCTGAGAAATGCAGTTTCTTTGCAGGCCTGATCTGGCTGAAGTAGAACTTCTGCTCTGGATGTGCTACATGCCCCTAGAGCTGAAAGGCACAACGTGCAGGCTTCTTTGCAAAGGGCGAGTTGGGCCCCAAAGCATCTTGCTTCCAGCTCTTTGGGAAGCTAAGAAACAACACGCTCTGCACAGTGCTCTTACAGCCTACCGGGAACATCTCTTACAAAGGCCTGTGGAACACAGTTTCTTTGCAGGCCTGATCTGGCTGAAGTAGAACTTCTGCTCTGGGTGTGCTACATTGGCATAGAGCTGAAAGGCACAACGTGCAGGCTTCTTTCCAAAGGGCGAGTTCGGCCCCAAAGCATCTTGCTTCCAGCTCTTTGGGAAGCTAAGAAACAACTCGTTCTGCACAGGGCTCTTACAGCCTACCGGGAACATCTCTTACAAAGGCCTGTGAAACGCAGTTTCTTTGCAGGCCTGATCAGGTTGAAGTAGATCTTCTGCTCTGTGTGTGCTACATGGCCCTAGAGCTGAAAGGCACAACGTGCAGGCTTCTTTCCAAAGGGCGAGTTGGGCCCCAAAGCATCTTGCTTCCAGCTCTTTGGGAAGCTAAGAAACAACTCGCTCTGCGCAGTGCCCTTACAGCCTACTGTGAACATCTCTTACAAAGGCCTGTGAAACGCAGTTTCTTTGCAGGCCTGATCAGGTTGAAGTAGATCTTCTGCTCTGGGTGTGCTACATGGCCCTAGGGCTGAAAGGCACAACGTGCAGGCTTCTTTCCAAAGGGCGAGTTGGGCCCCAAAGCATCTTGCTTCCAGCTCTTTGGGAAGCTAAGAAACAACTCGCTCTGCGCAGTGCTCTTACAGCCTACCGGGAACATCTCTTCCAAAGGCCTGTGAAACGCAGTTTCTTTGCAGGCCTGATCTGGCTGAAGTAGAACTTCTGCTCTGGGTGTGCTACATGGCCCTAGAGCTGAAAGGCGCAACGTGCAGGCTTCTTTCCAAAGGGCGAGTTGGGCCCCAAAGCATCTTGCTTCCAGCTCTTTGGGAAGCTAAGAAACAACTCGCTCTGCACAGTGCTTTTACAGCCTACTGGGAACATCTATTACAAAGGCCTGTGAAACGCAGTTTCTTTGCAGGCCTGATCTGGCTGAAGTAGAACTTCTGCTCTGGGTCTGCTACATTGGCATAGAGCTGAAAGGCTGAACGTGCAGGCTTCTTTGCAAAGGGCGAGTTGGGCCCCAAAGCATCTTGCTTCCAGCTCTTTGGGAAGCTAAGAAACAACTCGCTCTGCACAGTGCTCTTACAGCCTACCGGGAGCATCTCTTACAAAGGCCTGTGAAACGCAGTTTCTTTGCAGGCCTGATCTGGCTGAAGTAGAACTTCTGCTCTGGGTGTGCTACATTGCCCTAGAGCTGAAAGGCACAACGTGCAGGCTTCTTTCCAAAGGGCGGGTTGGGCCCCAAAGCATCTTGCTTCCAGCTCTTTGGGAAGCTAAGAAACAACTCGCTCTGCGCAGTGCTCTTACAGCTTACCGGGAACATGTCTTACAAAGGCCTGTGAAACGCAGTTTCTTTGCAGGCCTGATCAGGTTGAAGTAGATCTTCTGCTCTGTGTGTGCTACATGGCCCTAGAGCTGAAAGGCACAACGTGCAGGCTTCTTTCCAAAGGGCGAGTTGGGCCCCAAAGCATCTTGCTTCCAGCTCTTTGGGAAGCTAAGAAACAACTCGCTCTGTGCAGTGCCCTTACACCCTACGGGGAAAATCTCTTACAAAGGCCTGTGAAACGCAGTTTCTTTGCAGGCCTGATCAGGTTAAGTAGATCTTCTGCTCTGTGTGTGCTACATGGCCCTAGAGCTGAAAGGCACAACGTGCAGGCTTCTTTCCAAAGGGCGAGTTGGGCCCCAAAGCATCTTGCTTCCAGCTCTTTGGGAAGCTAAGAAACAACTCGCTCTGCGCATTGCTCTTACAGCCTACCGGGAACATCTCTTCCAAAGGCCTGTGAAACGCACTTTCTTTGCAGGCCTGATCTGGCTGAAGTAGAACTTCTGCTCTGGGTGTGCTACATTGCCCTAGAGCTAAAAGGCACAACGTGCAGGCTTCTTTCCAAAGGGCGAGTTGGGCCGCAAAGCATCTTGCTTCCAGCTCTTTGGGAAGCTAAGAAACAACTCGCTCTGCACAGTGCTCTTACAGCCTACCGGGAACATCTCTTACAAAGGCCTGTGAAACGCAGTTTCTTTGCAGGCCTGATCTGGCTGAAGTAGAACTTCTGCTCTGGGTGTGCTACATTGGCATAGAGCTGAAAGGCTCAACGTGCAGGCTTCTTTCCTAAGGGCGAGTTGGGCCGTAAAGCATCTTGCTTCCAGCTCTTTTGGAAGATAAGAAACAACTTGCTCTGCACAGTGCTCTTACAGCCTACCGGGAGCATCACTTACAAAGGCCTGTGAAACGCAGTTTCTTTGCAGGCCTGATCTGGCTGAAGTAGAACTTCTGCTCTGGGTGTGCTACATTGGCATAGAGCTGAAAGGCTCAAAATGCAGGCTTCTTTCCAAAGGGCGTGTTGGGCCCCAAAGCATCTTGCTTCCAGCTCTTTTGGAAGCTAAGAAACAACTCGCTCTGCACAGTGCTCTTACAGCCTACCGGGAGCATCACTTACAAAGGCCTGTGAAATGCAGTTTCTTTGCAGGCCTGATCTGGCTGAAGTAGAACTTTTGCTCTGGGTGTGCTACATTGGCCTAGAGCTGAAAGGCACAACGTGCAGGCTTCTTTCCAAAGGCGAGTAGTGCCCCAAAGCATCTTGCTTCCAGCTCTTTGGGAAGCTAAGAAACAACTCGCTCTGCACAGTGCTCTTACAGCCTACCGGGAACATCTCTTACAAAGGCCTGTGTAACGCAGTTTCTTTGCAGGCCTGATCTGGCTGAAGTAGAACTTCTGCTCTGGGTGTTCTACATTGCCCTAGAGCTGAAAGGCACAACGTGCAGGCTTCTTTCCAAAGGGCGAGTTGGGCCCCACAGCATCTTGCTTCCAGCTCTTTGGGAAGCTAAGAAACAACTCGCTCTGCGCAGTGCTCTTACAGCTTACCGGGAACATGTCTTACAAAGGACTGTGAAACGCAGTTTCTTTGCAAGGCTGATCTGGCTGAAGTAGAACTTCTGCTCTTGGTGTGCTACATGGCCCTAGAGCTGAAAGTCACAACGTGCAGGCTTCTTTCCAAAGGGCGAGTAGGGCCCCAAAGCATCTTGCTTCCATCTCTTTGGAAAGCTAAGAAACAACTCGCTCTGCACAGTGCTCTTACAGCCTACCGGGAACATCTCTTACAAAGCCCTGTGAAATGAAGTTTCTTTGCAGGCCTGAACTGCCTGAAGTAGAACTTCTGCTCTGGGTGTGCTACATTGCCCTAGAGCTGAAAGGCACAACGTGCAGGCTTCTTTCCAAAGGGCGAGTTGGGCCCCAAAGCATCTTGCTTCCAGCTCTTTGGGAAGCTAAGAAGCAACTCGCTCTGCACAGGGCTCTTGCAGCCTACCGGGAACATCTCTTACCAAGGCCTGCGATACGCAGTTTCTTTGCAGGCCTGATCTGGCTGAAGTAGAACTTCTGCTCTGGGTGTGCTACATTGGCATAGAGCTGAAAGGCACAACGTGCAGGCTTCTTTCCAAAGGGCGAGTAGGGCCGCAAAGCATCTTGCTTCCAGCTCTTTGGGAAGCTAAGAAACACTCGCTCTGCACAGTGCTATTACAGCCTACCAGGAACATCTCTTACAAAGGCCTGTGAAACGCAGTTTCCTTGCAGGCCTGATCTTGCTGAAGTAGAACTTCTGCTCTGGTAGTGCTACATGGCCCTAGAGCTGAAAGGCACAACGTGCAGGCTTCTTTCCAAGGGCGAGTTGGGCCCCAAAGCATCTTGCTTCCAGCTCTCTGGGAAGCTAAGAAACAACTCGCTCTGCACAGTGCTCTTACAGCCTACCGGGAGCATCACTTACAAAGGCTTCTGAAGTGCAGTTTCTTTGCAGGCCTGACCAGGCTGAAATAGAACTTCTGCTCTGGGTGTGCTACATTGCCCTAGAGCTGAAAGGCACAACGTGCAGGCTTCTTTCCAAGGGGCGAGTTGGGCCCCAAAGCATCTTGCTTCCAGCTCTTTGGGAAGCTAAGAAACAACTCGCTCTGCACAGTGCTATTACAGCCTACCGGGAACATCTCTTACAAAGGCCTGTGAAACGCAGTTTCTTTGCAGGCCTGATCTGGCTGAAGTAGAACTTCTGCTCTGGGTGTGGTACATGCCCCTAGAGCTGAAAGGCACAACGTGCAGGCTTCTTTGCAAAGGGCGAGTTGGGCCCCAAAGCATCTTGCTTCCAGCTCTTTGGGAAGCTAAGAAACAACTCTCTCTGCACAGTGCTCTTACAGCCTACCGGGAACATCTCTTACAAAGGCCTGTGAAATGCAGTTTCTTTGCAGGCCTGATCTGGCTGAAGTAGAACTTCTGCTCTGGGTGTGCTACATTGGCCTAGAGCTGAAAGGCACAACGTGCAGGCTTCTTTGCAAAGGGCGAGTTGGGCCCCAAAGCATCTTGCTTCCAGCTCTTTGGGAAGCTAAGAAACAACTCGCTCTGCGCAGTGCTCTTACAGCCTACCGGGAACATCTCTTACAAAGGACTGTGAAACGCAGTTTCTTTGCAGGGCTGATCGGGCTGAAGTAGAACTTCTGCTCTGGGTGTGCTACATGGCCCTGGAGCTGAAAGGCACAACGTGCAGGCTTCTTTCCAAAGGGCGAGTTGGGCCCCAAAGCATCTTGCTTCAAGCTCTTTGGGAAGCTAAGAAACAACTCGCTCTGCACAGTGCTCTTACAGCCTACCGGGAACATCTCTTACAAAGGCCTGTGAAACGCAGTTTCCTTGCAGGCCTGATATTGCTGAAGTAGAACTTCTGCTCTGGGTGTGCTACATGGCCCTAGAGCTGAAAGGCACAACGTGCAGACTTCTTTCCAAGGGCGAGTTGGGCCCCAAAGCATCTTGCTTCCGGCTCTCTGGGAAGCTAAGAAACAACTCGCTCTGCACAGTGCTCTTACAGCCTACCGGGAGCATCACTTACAAAGGCTTCTGAAGTGCAGTTTCTTTGCAGGCCTGATCTGGCTGAAATAGAACTTCTGCTCTGGGTGTGCTACATTGCCCTAGAGCTGAAAGGCACAACGTGCAGGATTCTGTCCAAGGGGCGAGTTGGGCCCCAAAGCATCTTGCTTCCAGCTCTTTGGGAAGCTAAGAAACAACTCGCTCTGCACAGTGCTCTTACAGCCTACCGGGAGCATCACTTACAAAGGCCTGTGAAACGCAGTTTCTTTGCAGGCCTGATCTGGCTGAAGTAGAACTTCTGCTCTGGGTGTGCTACATTGGCATAGAGCTGAAAGGCTCAAAATGCAGGCTTCTTTCCAAAGGGCGTGTTGGGCCCCAAAGCATCTTGCTTCCAGCTCTTTTGGAAGCTAAGAAACAACTCGCTCTGCACAGTGCTCTTACAGCCTACCGGGAGCATCACTTACAAAGGCCTGTGAAATGCAGTTTCTTTGCAGGCCTGATCTGGCTGAAGTAGAACTTCTGGTCTGGGTGTGCTACATTGGCATAGAGCTGAAAGGCTCAACGTGCAGGCTTCTTTCCAAAGGGTGTGTTGGGCCCCAAAGCATCTTGCTTCCAGCTCTTTTGGAAGCTAAGAAACAACTCGCTCTGCACAGTGCTCTTACAGCCTACCGGGAGCATCACTTACAAAGGCCTGTGAAATGCAGTTTCTTTGCAGGCCTGATCTGGCTGAAGTAGAACTTTTGCTCTGGGTGTGCTACATTGGCCTAGAGCTGAAAGGCACAACGTGCAGGCTTCTTTCCAAAGGCGAGTAGGGCCCCAAAGCATCTTGCTTCCAGCTCTTTGGGAAGCTAAGAAACAACTCGCTCTGCACAGTGCTCTTACAGCCTACCGGGAACATCTCTTACAAAGGCCTGTGTAACGCAGTTTCTTTGCAGGCCTGATCTGGCTGAAGTAGAACTTCTGCTCTGGGTGTTCTACATTGCCCTAGAGCTGAAAGGCACAACGTGCAGGCTTCTTTCCAAAGGGCGAGTTGGGCCCCACAGCATCTTGCTTCCAGCTCTTTGGGAAGCTAAGAAACAACTCGCTCTGCGCAGTGCTCTTACAGCTTACCGGGAACATGTCTTACAAAGGACTGTGAAACGCAGTTTCTTTGCAGGGCTGATCTGGCTGAAGTAGAACTTCTGCTCTTGGTGTGCTACATGGCCCTAGAGCTGAAAGTCACAACGTGCAGGCTTCTTTCCAAAGGGCGAGTAGGGCCCCAAAGCATCTTGCTTCCATCTCTTTGGAAAGCTAAGAAACAACTCGCTCTGCACAGTGCTCTTACAGCCTACCTGGAACATCTCTTACAAAGCCCTGTGAAATGAAGTTTCTTTGCAGGCCTGATCTGGCTCAAGCAGAATTCTGCACTGCGTGTGCTACATTGCCCTAGAGCTGAAAGGCACAACGTGCAGGCTTCTTTCCAAAGGGCGAGTAGGGCCGCAAAGCATCTTGCTTCCAGCTCTTTGGGAAGCTAAGAAACAACTCGCTCTGCACAGTGCTCTTACAGCCTACCGGGAACATCTCTTACAAAGGCCTGTGAAACGCAGTTTCTTTGCAGGCCTGATCTGGCTGAAGTAGAACTTCTGCTCTGGGTGTGCTACATTGGCCTAGAGCTGAAAGGCACAACGTGCAGGCTTCTTTCCTAAAGGCGAGTTGGGCCCCAAAGCATCTTGCTTCCAGCTCTTTGGGAAGCTAAGAAACAACTGGCTCTGCTCAGAGCTCTTACAGCCTACCGGGAACATCTCTTACAAAGGCCTGTGAAACGCAGTTTCTTTGCAGGCCTCATCTGGCTGAAGTAGAACTTCTGCTCTGGGTGTGCTACATGGCCCAAGAGCTGAAAGGCACAACGTGCAGGCTTCTTTCCAAAGGGCGAGTAGGGCCCCAAAGCATCTTGCTTCCAGCTCTTTGGGAAGCTAAGAAACAACTCACTCTGCACAGTTCTCTTACAGCCTACCGGGAACATCTCTTACAAAGGCCTGTGAAACGCAGTTTCTTTGCAAGCCTGATCTGACTGAAGTAGAACTTCTGCTCTGGGTGTGCTACATTGGCCTAGAGCTGAAAGGCACAACGTGCAAGGCTCTTTCCTAAGGGAGAGATGGGCCCCAAAGCATCTTGCTTCCAGCTCTTTGGGAAGCTAAGAAACAACTCGCTCTGCACAGTGCTCTTACAGCCTACCGGGAACATCTCTTACAAAGGCCTGTGAAACGCAGTTTCTTTGCACGCCTGAGCTGGCTGAAGGAGAACTTCTGCTCTGGGTGTGCTACATTGCCCTAGAGCTGAAAGGCACAACGTGCATGCTTCTTTTCAAAAGGCGAGTTGGGCCCCAAAGCATCTTGCTTCCAGCTCTTTGGGAAGCTAAGAATCACCTCGCTCTGCGCAGTGCTCTTACAGCCTACTGGGAACATCTCTTACAAAGGCCTGTGAAACGTAGTTTCTTTGCAGGCCTGATCTGGCTGAAGTAGAACTTCTGCACTGGGTGTGCTACATGGCCCTAGAGCTGAAAGGCACAACGTGCAGGCTTCTTTCCAAAGGGCGAGTTGGGCCCCAAAGCATCTTGCTTCCAGCTCTTTGGGAAGCTTAGAAAAAACTCGCTGTGCGCAGTGCTCTTACAGCCTACCGGGAACACCTCTTACAAAGGCCTGTGAAACGCAGTTTCTTTGCAGGCCTGATCTGGCTGAAGTAGAACTTCTGCTCTGGGTGTGCTACATTGTGCTAGAGCTGAAAGACTCAACCTGCAGGCTATTTTCCAAAGGCGAGTTGGGCCACAAAGTATCTTGCTTCCAGCTCTTTGGGAAGCTAAGAAACAACTCGCTGTGCGCAATGCTCTTACAGCCTACCGGGAACATCTCTTACAAAAGCCTGTGAAACGCAGTTTCTTTGCAGGCCTGATCTGGCTCAAGTAGAACTTCTGCTCTGGGTGTGCTACATGGCCCTAGAGGTGAAAGTCACAACGTGCAGGCTTCTTTCCAAAGGGCGAGTTGGGCCCCAAAGCATCTTGCTTCCAGCTCTTTGGGAAGCTAAGGAACAACTCGCTCTGCACAGTGATCTTATAGCATACCGGGAACATCTCTTACAAACGTCTGTGAAACGCAGTTTCTTTGCAGGCCTGAGCTGGCTGAAGTAGAACTTCTGCTCTGGGTGTGCTACATTGCCCTAGAGCGGAAAGGCACAACGTGCATGATTCTTTCCGATGGGCGAGTTCGGCCGCAAAGCATCTTGCTTCCAGCTCTTTGGGAAGCTAAGAAATAACTCGCTCTGCACAGTGCTCTTACAGCCTACCG
Organism: Equus przewalskii; assembly: GCF_037783145.1. Taxonomy (NCBI): domain Eukaryota; kingdom Metazoa; phylum Chordata; class Mammalia; order Perissodactyla; family Equidae; genus Equus; species Equus przewalskii. Next base: position 29,497 of record NW_027228170.1, read on the forward strand.
GGAGCATCACTTACAAAGGCTTCTGAAGTGCAGTTTCTTTGCAGGCCTGACCAGGCTGAAATAGAACTTCTGCTCTGGGTGTGCTACATTGCCCTAGAGCTGAAAGGCACAACGTGCAGGCTTCTTTCCAAGGGTCGAGTTGGGCCCCAAAACATCTTGCTTCCAGCTCTTTGGGAAGCTAAGAAACAACTCGCTCTGCACAGTGCTCTTGCAGCCTACCGGGAACATCTCTTACAAAGGCCTGTGAAACGCAGTTTCTTTGCAGGCCTGATCTGGCTGAAGTAGAACTTCTGCTCTGGGTGTGCTACATGCCCCTAGAGCTGAAAGGCACAACGTGCAGGCTTCTTTGCAAAGGGCGAGTTGGGCCCCAAAGCATCTTGCTTCCAGCTCTTTGGGAAGCTAAGAAACAACTCTCTCTGCACAGTGCTCTTACAGCCTACCGGGAACATCTCTTACAAAGGCCTGTGAAATGCAGTTTCTTTGCAGGCCTGATCTGGCTGAAGTAGAACTTCTGCTCTGGGTGTGCTACATTGGCCTAGAGCTGAAAGGCACAACGTGCAGGCTTCTTTGCAAAGGGCGAGTTGGGCCCCAAAGCATCTTGCTTCCAGCTCTTTGGGAAGCTAAGAAACAACTCGCTCTGCGCAGTGCTCTTACAGCCTACCGGGAACATCTCTTACAAAGGACTGTGAAACGCAGTTTCTTTGCAGGGCTGATCGGGCTGAAGTAGAACTTCTGCTCTGGGTGTGCTACATGGCCCTGGAGCTGAAAGGCACAACGTGCAGGCTTCTTTGCAAAGGGCGAGTTGGGCCCCAAAGCATCTTGCTTCAAGCTCTTTGGGAAGCTAAGAAACAACTCGCTCTGCACAGTGCTCTTACAGCCTACCGGGAACATCTCTTACAAAGGCCTGTGAAACGCAGTTTCCTTGCAGGCCTGATATTGCTGAAGTAGAACTTCTGCTCTGGGTGTGCTACATGGCCCTAGAGCTGAAAGGCACAACGTGCAGACTTCTTTCCAAGGGCGAGTTGGGCCCCAAAGCATCTTGCTTCCGGCTCTCTGGGAAGCTAAGAAACAACTCGCTCTGCACAGTGCTCTTACAGCCTACCGGGAGCATCACTTACAAAGGCTTCTGAAGTGCAGTTTCTTTGCAGGCCTGATCTGGCTGAAATAGAACTTCTGCTCTGGGTGTGCTACATTGCCCTAGAGCTGAAAGGCACAACGTGCAGGATTCTGTCCAAGGGGCGAGTTGGGCCCCAAAGCATCTTGCTTCCAGCTCTTTGGGAAGCTAAGAAACAACTCGCTCTGCACAGTGCTCTTACAGCCTACCGGGAGCATCACTTACAAAGGCCTGTGAAACGCAGTTTCTTTGCAGGCCTGATCTGGCTGAAGTAGAACTTCTGCTCTGGGTGTGCTACATTGGCATAGAGCTGAAAGGCTCAAAATGCAGGCTTCTTTCCAAAGGGCGTGTTGGGCCCCAAAGCATCTTGCTTCCAGCTCTTTTGGAAGCTAAGAAACAACTCGCTTTGCACAGTGCTCTTACAGCCTACCGGGAGCATCACTTACAAAGGCCTGTGAAATGCAGTTTCTTTGCAGGCCTGATCTGGCTGAAGTAGAACTTCTGGTCTGGGTGTGCTACATTGGCATAGAGCTGAAAGGCTCAACGTGCAGGCTTCTTTCCAAAGGGTGTGTTGGGCCCCAAAGCATCTTGCTTCCAGCTCTTTTGGAAGCTAAGAAACAACTCGCTCTGCACAGTGCTCTTACAGCCTACCGGGAGCATCACTTACAAAGGCCTGTGAAATGCAGTTTCTTTGCAGGCCTGATCTGGCTGAAGTAGAACTTTTGCTCTGGGTGTGCTACATTGGCCTAGAGCTGAAAGGCACAACGTGCAGGCTTCTTTCCAAAGGCGAGTAGTGCCCCAAAGCATCTTGCTTCCAGCTCTTTGGGAAGCTAAGAAACAACTCGCTCTGCACAGTGCTCTTACAGCCTACCGGGAACATCTCTTACAAAGGCCTGTGTAACGCAGTTTCTTTGCAGGGCTGATCTGGCTGAAGTAGAACTTCTGCTCTTGGTGTGCTACATGGCCCTAGAGCTGAAAGTCACAACGTGCAGGCTTCTTTCCAAAGGGCGAGTAGGGCCCCAAAGCATCTTGCTTCCATCTCTTTGGAAAGCTAAGAAACAACTCGCTCTGCACAGTGCTCTTACAGCCTACCGGGAACATCTCTTACAAAGCCCTGTGAAATGAAGTTTCTTTGCAGGCCTGAACTGCCTGAAGTAGAACTTCTGCTCTGGGTGTGCTACATTGCCCTAGAGCTGAAAAGCACAACGTGCAGGCTTCTTTCCAAAGGGCGAGTTGGGCCCCAAAGCATCTTGCTTCCAGCTCTTTGGGAAGCTAAGAAGCAACTCGCTCTGCACAGGGCTCTTGCAGCCTACCGGGAACATCTCTTACCAAGGCCTGCGATACGCAGTTTCTTTGCAGGCCTGATCTGGCTGAAGTAGAACTTCTGCTCTGGGTGTGCTACATTGGCATAGAGCTGAAAGGCACAACGTGCAGGCTTCTTTCCAAAGGGCGAGTAGGGCCGCAAAGCATCTTGCTTCCAGCTCTTTGGGAAGCTAAGAAACACTCGCTCTGCACAGTGCTATTACAGCCTACCAGGAACATCTCTTACAAAGGCCTGTGAAACGCAGTTTCCTTGCAGGCCTGATCTTGCTGAAGTAGAACTTCTGCTCTGGTAGTGCTACATGGCCCTAGAGCTGAAAGGCACAACGTGCAGGCTTCTTTCCAAGGGCGAGTTGGGCCCCAAAGCATCTTGCTTCCGGCTCTCTGGGAAGCTAAGAAACAACTCGCTCTGCACAGTGCTCTTACAGCCTACCGGGAGCATCACTTACAAAGGCTTCTGAAGTGCAGTTTCTTTGCAGGCCTGACCAGGCTGAAATAGAACTTCTGCTCTGGGTGTGCTACATTGCCCTAGAGCTGAAAGGCACAACGTGCAGGCTTCTTTCCAAGGGGCGAGTTGGGCCCCAAAGCATCTTGCTTCCAGCTCTTTGGGAAGCTAAGAAACAACTCGCTCTGCGCAGTGCTCTTACAGCCTACCGGGAACATCTCTTACAAAGGACTGTGAAACGCAGTTTCTTTGCAGGGCTGATCGGGCTGAAGTAGAACTTCTGCTCTGGGTGTGCTACATGGCCCTGGAGCTGAAAGGCACAACGTGCAGGCTTCTTTCCAAAGGGCGAGTTGGGCCCCAAAGCATCTTGCTTCAAGCTCTTTGGGAAGCTAAGAAACAACTCGCTCTGCACAGTGCTCTTACAGCCTACCGGGAACATCTCTTACAAAGGCCTGTGAAACGCAGTTTCCTTGCAGGCCTGATCTGGCTGAAGTAGAACTTCTGCTCTGGGTGTGCTACATGGCCCTAGAGCTGAAAGGCACAACGTGCAGACTTCTTTCCAAGGGCGAGTTGGGCCCCAAAGCATCTTGCTTCCGGCTCTCTGGGAAGCTAAGAAACAACTCGCTCTGCACAGTGCTCTTACAGCCTACCGGGAGCATCACTTACAAAGGCTTCTGAAGTGCAGTTTCTTTGCAGGCCTGATCTGGCTGAAATAGAACTTCTGCTCTGGGTGTGCTACATTGCCCTAGAGCTGAAAGGCACAACGTGCAGGATTCTGTCCAAGGGGCGAGTTGGGCCCCAAAGCATCTTGCTTCCAGCTCTTTGGGAAGCTAAGAAACAACTCGCTCTGCACAGTGCTCTTACAGCCTACCGGGAACATCTCTTACAAAGGAATGTGAAACGCAGTTTCTTTGCAGGCCTGATCTGGCTCAAGCAGAATTCTGCACTGCGTGTGCTACATTGCCCTAGAGCGGAAAGGCACAACGTGCAGGCTTCTTTCCAAAGGGCGAGTTGGGCCCCAAAGCATCTTGCTTCCAGCTCTTTGGGAAGCTAAGAAACAACTCGCTCTGCACAGTGCTCTTACAGCCTACCGGGAACATCTCTTACAAAGGCCTGTGAAACGCAGTTTCTTTGCAGGCCTGATCTGGCTGAAGTAGAACTTCTGCTCTGGGTGTGCTACATTGGCCTAGAGCTGAAAGGCACAACGTGCAGGCTTCTTTCCTAAAGGCGAGTTGGGCCCCAAAGCATCTTGCTTCCAGCTCTTTGGGAAGCTAAGAAACAACTGGCTCTGCTCAGAGCTCTTACAGCCTACCGGGAACATCTCTTACAAAGGCCTGTGAAACGCAGTTTCTTTGCAGGCCTCATCTGGCTGAAGTAGAACTTCTGCTCTGGGTGTGCTACATGGCCCAAGAGCTGAAAGGCACAACGTGCAGGCTTCTTTCCAAAGGGCGAGTAGGGCCCCAAAGCATCTTGCTTCCAGCTCTTTGGGAAGCTAAGAAACAACTCACTCTGCACAGTTCTCTTACAGCCTACCGGGAACATCTCTTACAAAGGCCTGTGAAACGCAGTTTCTTTGCAAGCCTGATCTGACTGAAGTAGAACTTCTGCTCTGGGTGTGCTACATTGCCCTAGAGCTGAAAGGCACAACGTGCAAGGCTCTTTCCTAAGGGAGAGATGGGCCCCAAAGCATCTTGCTTCCAGCTCTTTGGGAAGCTAAGAAACAACTCGCTCTGCACAGTGCTCTTACAGCCTACCGGGAACATCTCTTACAAAGGCCTGTGAAACGCAGTTTCTTTGCACGCCTGAGCTGGCTGAAGGAGAACTTCTGCTCTGGGTGTGCTACATTGCCCTAGAGCTGAAAGGCACAACGTGCATGCTTCTTTTCAAAAGGCGAGTTGGGCCCCAAAGCATCTTGCTTCCAGCTCTTTGGGAAGCTAAGAATCACCTCGCTCTGCGCAGTGCTCTTACAGCCTACTGGGAACATCTCTTACAAAGGCCTGTGAAACGTAGTTTCTTTGCAGGCCTGATCTGGCTGAAGTAGAACTTCTGCACTGGGTGTGCTACATGGCCCTAGAGCTGAAAGGCACAACGTGCAGGCTTCTTTCCAAAGGGCGAGTTGGGCCCCAAAGCATCTTGCTTCCAGCTCTTTGGGAAGCTTAGAAAAAACTCGCTGTGCGCAGTGCTCTTACAGCCTACCGGGAACACCTCTTACAAAGGCCTGTGAAACGCAGTTTCTTTGCAGGCCTGATCTGGCTGAAGTAGAACTTCTGCTCTGGGTGTGCTACATTGTGCTAGAGCTGAAAGACTCAACCTGCAGGCTATTTTCCAAAGGCGAGTTGGGCCACAAAGTATCTTGCTTCCAGCTCTTTGGGAAGCTAAGAAACAACTCGCTGTGCGCAATGCTCTTACAGCCTACCGGGAACATCTCTTACAAAAGCCTGTGAAACGCAGTTTCTTTGCAGGCCTGATCTGGCTCAAGTAGAACTTCTGCTCTGGGTGTGCTACATGGCCCTAGAGGTGAAAGTCACAACGTGCAGGCTTCTTTCCAAAGGGCGAGTTGGGCCCCAAAGCATCTTGCTTCCAGCTCTTTGGGAAGCTAAGGAACAACTCGCTCTGCACAGTGATCTTATAGCATACCGGGAACATCTCTTACAAACGTCTGTGAAACGCAGTTTCTTTGCAGGCCTGAGCTGGCTGAAGTAGAACTTCTGCTCTGGGTGTGCTACATTGCCCTAGAGCGGAAAGGCACAACGTGCATGATTCTTTCCGATGGGCGAGTTCGGCCGCAAAGCATCTTGCTTCCAGCTCTTTGGGAAGCTAAGAAATAACTCGCTCTGCACAGTGCTCTTACAGCCTACCGGGAGCATCACTTACAAAGGCTTCTGAAGTGCAGTTTCTTTGCAGGCCTGACCAGGCTGAAATAGAACTTCTGCTCTGGGTGTGCTACATTGCCCTAGAGCTGAAAGGCACAACGTGCAGGCTTCTTTCCAAGGGTCGAGTTGGGCCCCAAAACATCTTGCTTCCAGCTCTTTGGGAAGCTAAGAAACAACTCGCTCTGCACAGTGCTCTTGCAGCCTACCGGGAACATCTCTTACAAAGGCCTGTGAAACGCAGTTTCTTTGCAGGCCTGATCTGGCTGAAGTAGAACTTCTGCTCTGGGTGTGCTACATGCCCCTAGAGCTGAAAGGCACAACGTGCAGGCTTCTTTGCAAAGGGCGAGTTGGGCCCCAAAGCATCTTGCTTCCAGCTCTTTGGGAAGCTAAGAAACAACTCTCTCTGCACAGTGCTCTTACAGCCTACCGGGAACATCTCTTACAAAGGCCTGTGAAATGCAGTTTCTTTGCAGGCCTGATCTGGCTGAAGTAGAACTTCTGCTCTGGGTGTGCTACATTGGCCTAGAGCTGAAAGGCACAACGTGCAGGCTTCTTTGCAAAGGGCGAGTTGGGCCCCAAAGCATCTTGCTTCCAGCTCTTTGGGAAGCTAAGAAACAACTCGCTCTGCGCAGTGCTCTTACAGCCTACCGGGAACATCTCTTACAAAGGACTGTGAAACGCAGTTTCTTTGCAGGGCTGATCGGGCTGAAGTAGAACTTCTGCTCTGGGTGTGCTACATGGCCCTGGAGCTGAAAGGCACAACGTGCAGGCTTCTTTCCAAAGGGCGAGTTGGGCCCCAAAGCATCTTGCTTCAAGCTCTTTGGGAAGCTAAGAAACAACTCGCTCTGCACAGTGCTCTTACAGCCTACCGGGAACATCTCTTACAAAGGCCTGTGAAACGCAGTTTCCTTGCAGGCCTGATATTGCTGAAGTAGAACTTCTGCTCTGGGTGTGCTACATGGCCCTAGAGCTGAAAGGCACAACGTGCAGACTTCTTTCCAAGGGCGAGTTGGGCCCCAAAGCATCTTGCTTCCGGCTCTCTGGGAAGCTAAGAAACAACTCGCTCTGCACAGTGCTCTTACAGCCTACCGGGAGCATCACTTACAAAGGCTTCTGAAGTGCAGTTTCTTTGCAGGCCTGATCTGGCTGAAATAGAACTTCTGCTCTGGGTGTGCTACATTGCCCTAGAGCTGAAAGGCACAACGTGCAGGATTCTGTCCAAGGGGCGAGTTGGGCCCCAAAGCATCTTGCTTCCAGCTCTTTGGGAAGCTAAGAAACAACTCGCTCTGCACAGTGCTCTTACAGCCTACCGGGAGCATCACTTACAAAGGCCTGTGAAACGCAGTTTCTTTGCAGGCCTGATCTGGCTGAAGTAGAACTTCTGCTCTGGGTGTGCTACATTGGCATAGAGCTGAAAGGCTCAAAATGCAGGCTTCTTTCCAAAGGGCGTGTTGGGCCCCAAAGCATCTTGCTTCCAGCTCTTTTGGAAGCTAAGAAACAACTCGCTTTGCACAGTGCTCTTACAGCCTACCGGGAGCATCACTTACAAAGGCCTGTGAAATGCAGTTTCTTTGCAGGCCTGATCTGGCTGAAGTAGAACTTCTGGTCTGGGTGTGCTACATTGGCATAGAGCTGAAAGGCTCAACGTGCAGGCTTCTTTCCAAAGGGTGTGTTGGGCCCCAAAGCATCTTGCTTCCAGCTCTTTTGGAAGCTAAGAAACAACTCGCTCTGCACAGTGCTCTTACAGCCTACCGGGAGCATCACTTACAAAGGCCTGTGAAATGCAGTTTCTTTGCAGGCCTGATCTGGCTGAAGTAGAACTTTTGCTCTGGGTGTGCTACATTGGCCTAGAGCTGAAAGGCACAACGTGCAGGCTTCTTTCCAAAGGCGAGTAGTGCCCCAAAGCATCTTGCTTCCAGCTCTTTGGGAAGCTAAGAAACAACTCGCTCTGCACAGTGCTCTTACAGCCTACCGGGAACATCTCTTACAAAGGCCTGTGTAACGCAGTTTCTTTGCAGGGCTGATCTGGCTGAAGTAGAACTTCTGCTCTTGGTGTGCTACATGGCCCTAGAGCTGAAAGTCACAACGTGCAGGCTTCTTTCCAAAGGGCGAGTAGGGCCCCAAAGCATCTTGCTTCCATCTCTTTGGAAAGCTAAGAAACAACTCGCTCTGCACAGTGCTCTTACAGCCTACCGGGAACATCTCTTACAAAGCCCTGTGAAATGAAGTTTCTTTGCAGGCCTGAACTGCCTGAAGTAGAACTTCTGCTCTGGGTGTGCTACATTGCCCTAGAGCTGAAAAGCACAACGTGCAGGCTTCTTTCCAAAGGGCGAGTTGGGCCCCAAAGCATCTTGCTTCCAGCTCTTTGGGAAGCTAAGAAGCAACTCGCTCTGCACAGGGCTCTTGCAGCCTACCGGGAACATCTCTTACCAAGGCCTGCGATACGCAGTTTCTTTGCAGGCCTGATCTGGCTGAAGTAGAACTTCTGCTCTGGGTGTGCTACATTGGCATAGAGCTGAAAGGCACAACGTGCAGGCTTCTTTCCAAAGGGCGAGTAGGGCCGCAAAGCATCTTGCTTCCAGCTCTTTGGGAAGCTAAGAAACACTCGCTCTGCACAGTGCTATTACAGCCTACCAGGAACATCTCTTACAAAGGCCTGTGAAACGCAGTTTCCTTGCAGGCCTGATCTTGCTGAAGTAGAACTTCTGCTCTGGTAGTGCTACATGGCCCTAGAGCTGAAAGGCACAACGTGCAGGCTTCTTTCCAAGGGCGAGTTGGGCCCCAAAGCATCTTGCTTCCGGCTCTCTGGGAAGCTAAGAAACAACTCGCTCTGCACAGTGCTCTTACAGCCTACCGGGAGCATCACTTACAAAGGCTTCTGAAGTGCAGTTTCTTTGCAGGCCTGACCAGGCTGAAATAGAACTTCTGCTCTGGGTGTGCTACATTGCCCTAGAGCTGAAAGGCACAACGTGCAGGCTTCTTTCCAAGGGGCGAGTTGGGCCCCAAAGCATCTTGCTTCCAGCTCTTTGGGAAGCTAAGAAACAACTCGCTCTGCACAGTGCTATTACAGCCTACCGGGAACATCTCTTACAAAGGCCTGTGAAATGCAGTTTCTTTGCAGGCCTGATCTGGCTGAAGTAGAACTTCTGCTCTGGGTGTGCTACATTGGCCTAGAGCTGAAAGGCACAACGTGCAGGCTTCTTTGCAAAGGGCGAGTTGGGCCCCAAAGCATCTTGCTTCCAGCTCTTTGGGAAGCTAAGAAACAACTCGCTCTGCGCAGTGCTCTTACAGCCTACCGGGAACATCTCTTACAAAGGACTGTGAAACGCAGTTTCTTTGCAGGGCTGATCGGGCTGAAGTAGAACTTCTGCTCTGGGTGTGCTACATGGCCCTGGAG
>NW_027228171.1:0-64134 GCF_037783145.1 Equus przewalskii
ATGTGCCTGAGATGTCGGAACCACACCACGAACACACCGAAATCAGCTGTCAGACCCGCCTGAACCACCTGCCGAGCACGCCGGAACCACCTACTCGACTCGCTGGAACCACCTAACTGACACGCTAAAATCACCTGTCGGGTATGCCACAACCACTTGGTGGACACTCCTGAATCATCTGCCGGACTTGCCAGAACCAGATCTCAGACAGACCAGAACCACGTGCCAGACACGCCGGAAGCACCTGCTGAGCATGCCTGAGCCAAATGCTCGACTTGCAAGAAACAACTGCCAGACACGCCAAAATCACCTGCCGGGTATGCCAGAACCACGTGACGGACACTCCGGAATCACCTGTCGGGCATGCCGGAACCAACTCTCAGACGTGCCAGAACCTCGTGCCGCACGCCAGAACCACCTGCCGGACAGACAGCAATGACCTGCTGGACACACCGGAACCACCGGCTCGAGTCGCCGGAACCACCGCTGGACATGCAAAATGACCTGCCAGCTACGCCAGAACCACTTGGCGACACTCGGGAATCACCTGCCGGGCATGGCAGAACCACCTCTCAGACATGCCGGAACCACATGCCAATGACACCGGAAGCACCTGCCGAGAACGCCAGAACCACCTGCTCGACTCGCCAAAACCACCTGATGGACACGCCAAAATCACCTTCCGGCTGCGCCACAACCATTTTTTGAACACTTCGGAATCACCTGCCGGGCTTGCTGGAACCACCTGCCGGTCACGCCATCATCACCTGCCAGCTATGCCAGAACCACTTGGGTGACACCATGGAAACACCTGTCGGGCCAGCAGGAACCACCTCTGGGACGTTGCCAGAACCATGAGCCGGAGATGCCGGAACCACTCCCCGAACAGACCGAAACCACCTGCCAGACCCGCCTGAACCCCCTGCCGAGCACGCATGATCCACCTGCTCGACTCTCCGGAACCAACTTCCGGACACGCCAAAATCACCTGCCGGGTACACCAGAACCACTTGGCGGACACTCCGGTATCACTTGCCGGGCATGCCGGAACCAGCTCGCAGACACACCAGAACCACGTGCCGGACACTCCGGAATCACCTGCCGGGCATGCCGGAGCCACCTGCTCGACTCGCCGGTACACCGCCGGACAAGCCAAAATCACCTGCCGGGTACGCCAGAACCACTTGGCGGACCCTCCGGAATACCTGTCGGGCGTGCCGGAACCACCTCTCAGATTTGCCAGAACCATCTTCCGGACACTCCGGTATCACCTGCCGAGTATGCCGGCACCAGCTGATCCACTCCCCAGAACCACCTGGTGGACACGCCAGAATCACCTGCCGGCTACGCCATAACCACTCGGCAGACACTGCGGAATCACATGCCAGGCATTCCGGAACCACCTGTCAGAGGTGCCAGACCAAATGCCGGACACTCCGGTATCACCTGCCGGGCATGCCGGAACCACCTGTCAGAGGTGCCAGAACCACATGCCGGACACTCCGGAATCACATGCCGGGCATGCCGTAAGCACCTACTGGACATGCCGGAATTAGCTCCCGGACATGCCTGAACCACCGGCTCGACTCACCGGAACCATTGCCGGACATGCAAAATCACCTGCCGGCTACGCCAGAACCACTTGGCGAACACTCCGGTATCACCTGCCGGCCATGGCGGAACCACCTCTCAGACGTGCCGGAACCACATGCCGGACACCGGAATCACCTGCCGGGCATGCCGGACCCACCTGCTCGACACGCCAAAACCACCCGATGGACACGCAAAATCACCTGCCGGCTATGCCAGAACCACTCGGCGGACACTCCGGAATCACCTGCCGGGCTGGCTGGAACCACGTCTCAGACGTGCCGGAACCACATGCTGGACACCCGGAATCACCTGCCGGGCATGCCGGAACCATCTCTCAGACGTGCCAGAACCATGTTCGGGACACGCCGGTACCACCTGCCGACTCGCCGGAACCACCTGCTGGACACGCCAAAATCAACTTCCGGCTACGCCACAATCACTCGGCAGACACTTCGGAATCACCTGCCGGGCTGCTGGAACCACCTGCCGGTCTCGCCAACATCACTACCTCTTCAGCTACGCCAGAACCACTTGGCGGACACTCCGGAAACACCTGTCGGGCCGGCCGGAACCACCTCTCAGACGTGCCAGAACCATGTGCCTGAGATGCCGGAACCACTCCCCGAACAGACCGAAACCACCTGCCAGACCCGCCTGAACCCCCTGGCGAGCACGCTGATCCACCTGCTCAACTAGCCGGAACCACCTTCCTGACACGCCAAAATCACCTGCCAGGTATACCAGAACGACTTGGTGGACACTCCGGAATCACCTGCCGGGCATGCCGGAACCACCAGCCGGACATGCCGGAACCACCGGCTCGACTCGCCGGAACCATAGCCGGACATGCAAAATCACCTGCCGGCTATGCCTGAACCACTTGGGGAACACTCCGGAATCACCTGCCGGGCATGCCAGAACCAGCTCTCAGACACACCAGAACCACGTGCCGGACAGGCCGGAAGCACCTGCTGATCATGCCTGAGCCACATGATCGACTTGCAAGAAACACCTGCCAGACACGCCAAAATCACCTGCCGGGTACTCCAGAACCACGTGGCGGACACTCCGGAATCACCTTTCGGGCATGCCGGAACCACCTCTCAGAGGTGCCAGAACCACATGCCGGACACTCCGGTATCACCTGCCGAGTATGCCGGGACCACCTTATCCACTCCCCAGAACCACCTGCTGGACACACTAGAATCACCTGCCGGCTACGCCAGAACCACTCTGCAGACACTCAGGAACCACCTGCCGGGCATGCCGGAACCACCTCTCAGAGGTGCCAGAACCACATGCCGGACACTCCGGAAGCACCTGCCGGGCATGCCGGAACCACCTGCTGGACATGCCAGAATCACCTGCCGGACATGCCGCAACCACCGGCTCGACTCGCCGGAACCACCCCCGGAAATGCAAAATGACCTGCCGGCTACGCCAGAACCAGTTGGCGAACACTCCGGAATCACCTGTCGGGCATGCCGGAACCCCCTCTCAGACTTGCCATAACCATGTTCTGGACACGCCGGTAACACCTGCCGAGTATGCCAGAACCAGCTGATCCACTCTCCAGAACCACCTGCTGGACACGCAAGAATCACCTGCCGACTACGCCAGAACCACTCGGCAGACACTCCGGAATCACAGGCCAGGCATTCCGGAACCATCTCTCAGAGGTGCCAGAACCAAATGCCGGACACTCCGGTATCACCTGCCGGGCATGCCGGAACCACCTCTCAGAGGTGCCAGAACCACATGCCGGACACTCCGGAGTCACCTGCAGGGCATGCTGGGACCACGTGCTGGACATGCCGGAACTCCAGCCGGACATGCCGGAACCACCTGCCGGACATTCCGGAACCACCGGCTCGACTCGCCGGAACCATAGCCGGACATGCAAAATCACCTGCCGGCTACGCCAGAACCACTTGGCGAACACTCTGGAATCACCTGCCGGGCATGGCGGAACCACCTCTCAGACATGCCGGAACCACATGCCAATGACACCGGAAGCACCTGCCGAGCACGCCAGAACCACCTGCTCGACTCACCAAAACCACCTGCTGGACACGCCAAAATCAGCTGCCGGCTACGCCAGAACCACTCGGCAGACACTCCGGAATCACATGCCAGGCATTCCGGAACCACCTCTCAGAGGTGCCAGAACCAAATGCCGGAGACTCCGGTATCACCTGCCGGGCATGCCGGAACCACCTCTCAGCGGTGCCAGAACCACATGCCGGACACTCCGGAAACACCTGCCGGGCATGCCGGAACCACCTGCCGGACATTCCGGAACCACCGGCTCGACTCGCCGGAACCATTGCCGGACATTCAAAATCACCTGCCGGCTACGCCAGAACCACTTGGCGAACAGTCCGGAATCACCTGCCGGGCATGGCGGTACCTCCTCTCAGACATGCCGGAACCACATGCCAATGACACCGGAAGCACCTGCCGAGCACGCCAGAACCACCTGCTCGACTCGCCAAAACCACCTGCTGGACACGCCAAAATCAGCTGCCGGCTACGCCACAACCATTTGGTGAACTCTTCGGAATCACCTGCCGGGCTGGCTGGAACCACCTGCCGGTCACGCCAACATCACCTGCCAGCTATGCCAGAACCACTTGGCGGACACCACGGAAACACCTGTCGGGCCGGCCGGAACCACCTATCAGACGTGCGAGAACCATCTCCCTCAGATGCCGGAACCACACCCCGAACAGACCGAAACCACCTGCCAGACCCGCCTGAACCACCTGCCGAGCACGCCGGAACCAACTACTCGACTCGCCGGAACCACCTACCTGACACGCTAAAATCACCTGCCGGGTATGCCACAACCACTTGGTGGACACTCCGGAATCATCTGCCGGACATGCCAGAACCAGCTCTCAGAAACACCAGAACCACGTGCCAGACACGCCGGAATACCTGCTGAGCATGCCTGAGCCAAATGCTAGACTTGCAAGAAACACCTGCCAGACACTCCAAAATCACCTGCCGGGAACGCCAGAACCACGTGGCGGACACTCCGGAATCACCTGTCGGGCATGCTGGAACCAACTCTCAGACGTGCCAGAACCTCGTGCCGGTCACGCCAGAACCACCAGCCGGACAGCCCGGAAACAACTGCTGGATACGCAGGAACCACCGGCTCGACTCGCCGGAACCACCGCCGGACATGCAAAATCACCTGACGGCTACGCCAGAACCACTTGGCGAACACTCCGGAATCACCTGTCGGGCATGCAGGAACCACCTCTCAGACTTGCCAGAACCATGTTCTGGACATGCCGGTACCACCTGACGAGTATGCCGGAACCACCTGATCCACTCCCCAGAACCACCTGCTGGATACGCCAGAATCAACTGCCGGCTACTCCAGAACCACTCGGCAGACACTCCGCAACCAAATGACGGACATGCCGGAACCACCGACTCGACTCGAGGGATCCATTGCCGGACATGCAAAATCACCTGCCGGCTACGCCAGAACCAATTGGCGAACACTCCGGAATCACCTGCCGGGCATGGCGGAACCACCTCTCATACATGCCGGAACCAGATGCCAATGACACCGGAAGCACCTGCCGAGCACGCCAGAACCACCTGCTCGACTCGCCAAAACCACCTTCTGGACACGCCAAAATCACCTGCCGACCACGCCAGAACCACTCGGCAGAAACTCCGGAATCACATGCCAGGCATTCCGGAACCACCTCTCAGAGGTGCCAGAACCAAATGCCGGAGACTCCGGTATCACCTGCCGGGCATGCCGGAACCACCTCTCAGAGATGCCAGAACCACATGCCGGGCACTCCGGAATCACCTGCCGGGCATGCCGGAACCACCTGCCGAACATGCCGGAACCACCGGCCCGATTCGCCGGAACCATTGCCGGACATGCAAAATCAACTGCCGGCTAAGCCAGAACCACTTGGCGAACACTCTGGAATCACCTGCCGGGCATGGCGGAACCACCTCTCAGACTTGCCAGAACCATGTTCCGGACACGCCGGTACTACCTGCCGAGTATGCCGGAACCACCTGATCCACTCCCCAGAACAACCTGCTGGATACGCCAGAATCACCTGCCGGCTACGCCAGAACCACTCGGCAGACACTCCGGAACCACCTGCCGGGCATGCCGGAACCACCTCTCAGAGCTGCCAGAACCACATGCCGGACACTCCGGAATCACCTGCCGGGCATGCCGGAACCATCTCTCAGACGTGCCAGAACCATGTTCCGGACACGCCGGTACCACCTGCCGAGCTCGCTGGAACCACCTGCTGGACACGCCAAAATCACCTGCCAGCTACGCCAGAACCACGCAGCAGACACTCCGGAATCACCCGCCGGGCTGGCTGGAACCACCTGCCGGTCACGAGAACATCACCTTTCAGCTATGCCAGAACCACTTGGCGGACACGCTGGAAACACCTGTCGGGCCGGCCAGAACCACCTCTCAGACGTGCCAGAACCATGTGCCTGAGATGCCGGAACCACTCCCCGAACACACCGAAACCACCTGCCAGACCCGCCTGAACCCCCTGCCGAGCACGCATGATCCACCTGCTCAACTAGCCGGAACCACCTTCCTGGCACGCCAAAATCACCTGCCAGGTATACCAGAACCACTTGGTGGACACTCCGGAATCATCTGCCGGACATGCCAGAACCAGCTCTCAGACACACCAGAACCACGTGCCAGAGACGCCGGAAGCACCAGCTGAGCATGCCTGAGCCACCTGCTCGACTCGCAAGAAACACCTGTCAGACATGCCAAAATCACCTGCCGGGTACGCCAGAAACACTTGGCGGACGCTCCGGAATCACCTGTCGGGCGTGCCGGAACCACCTCTCAGACTTGCCAGAACCATGTTCTGGACACGCCGGTACCACCTGCCGAGTAAGCCGGAACCAGCTGATCCACTCCCCAGAACCACCTAGTGGACACGCCAAAATCAACTGCCGGCAACGCCAGAACCACTCGGCAGACACTCTGGAATCACATGCCAGGCATTCCGGAACCACGTCTCAGAGGTGCCAGAACCAAATGCCGGGCACTCCGGTATCACCTGCCGGGCATTCCAGAACCACCTCTCACAGGTGCCAGAACCACATGCTGGACACTTCGGAATCACCTGCGGGTCCTGCCGGAAGCACCTGCCGGACATCGCGGAACCACCGGCTCGACTCGCCGGAACCATTGCCGGCCATGCAAAATCACCTGCCGGCTACGCCAGAACCACTTGGCAAACACTCCGGAATCACCTGCCGGGCATGGCGGAGCCACCTCTCAGACATGCCGGAACCACATGCCAATGACACCGGAAGCACCTGCCGAGCACGCCAGAACCACCTGCTCGACTCGCCAAAACCACCTGCTGCACACGCCAAAATCACCTGCCGGCCACGCCATAACCATTTGGTGAACTCTTCGGAATCACCTGCCGGGCTGGCTGGAACCACCTGCTGGTCACGCCAACATCACCTGCCAGCTATGTCAGAACCACCTGGCGGACACCACGGAAACACCGGTCGGGCCGGCCGGAACCACCTATCAGACGTGCCAGAACCATGTGCCTCAGATGCCGGAACCACACCCTGAACAGACCGAAACCACCTGCCAGACCCGCCTGAACCACCTGCCGAGCACGCCGGAACCACCTACTCGACTCGCTGGAACCACCTACCTGACACGCTAAAATCACCTTCCGGGTATGCCACAACCACTTGGTGGACACTCCGGAATCATCTGCCGGACATGCCAGAACCAGCTCTAAGACACACCAGAACCACTTGCCAGAAACGCCGGAAGCACCTGCTGAGCATGCCTGAGCCAAATGCTCGACTTGCAAGAAACACCTGCCAGACATGCCAAAATCACCTGCCGGGAACGCCAGAACCACGTGGCGGACACTCCGCAATCACCTGTCGGGCATGCCGGAACCAACTCTCAGACGTGCCAGAACCTCGTGCCGGTCACGCCAGAAACACCTGCCGGACAGACAGGAAACACCTGCTGGACACGCCGGAACCACCGGCTCGACTCGCCGGAACCACCGCCGGACATGCAAAATGACCTGCCGTCTACGCCAGAACCACTTGGCGAACACTCCGGAATCACCTGCCGGGCATACCGGAACCATCTCTCAGACGTGCCAGAACCATGTTCCGGACATGCCGGAACCACCTGCCGAGCTCGCCGGAACCACCTGCTGGACACGCCAAAATCACCTGCCGGCTATGCCAGAACCACTTGGCGAACACTCCGGAATCACCTGCCGGGCATGGCGGAACCACCTCTCAGACATGCCGGAACCACGTGCCAATGACACCGGAAGCACCTGCCGAGCACGCCAGAACCACCTGCTCGAATCGCCAAAACCACCTGCTGGACGCGCCTAAATCACCTCTGGCTACGCCAGAACCACTCAGCAGACACTCCGGAATCACATGCCAGGCATTCCGGAACCACCTCTCAGAGGTGCCAGAACCACATGCCGACACTCCGGAATCACCTGCCGGGCATGCCAGAACCATCTGTCAGACTTGCCAGAACCATGCTCCGGACATGCCGGAACCACCTGTCGAGCTCGCCGTAACCACCTGCTGGACACGCCAAAATCACCTGCCGGCTACGCCACAACCAATCGGCAGACACTCGGGAATCACATGCCAGGCATTCCGGAACCACCTCTCAGAGGTGGCAGAACCAAATGCCGGACACTCCGGAATCACCTGCCGGGCATGCCGGAACCACCTCTCAGAGGTGCCAGAACCACATGCCGGACACTCCAGAATCACCTGCCGGGCATGCCGGAACCACCTGCCAGACATGCCGGAACCACCGGCTCGACTTGCCGGAACCATTGCAGGACATGCAAAATCACCTGCTGGATACGCCAGAACCACTTGGCGAACACTCCGGAATCACCTGCCGGGCATGGCGGAACCACCTCTCAGACATGCCGGAACCACATGCCAATGACACCGGAAGCACCTGCCGAGCACGCTAGAACCACATGCTCGACTCGCCAAAACCACCTGCTGGACACGCCAAAATCACCTGCCTGCTACGCCAGAACCCCTCGGCAGACACTCCGGAATCACCTGCCGTGCTGGCTGGAACCACCTGCCGGTCACGTCAACATCACCTTTCAGCTACGCCAGAACCACTTGGCGGACACTCCGGAAACACCTGTCGTGCCGGCCGCAACCACCTCTCAGACGTGACAAAACCATGTGCCTGAGATGCCGGAACCACACCCCGAACAGACCGAAACCACCTGCCAGACCCGCCTGATCCAACTGCCCAGCACGCCGGAACCACCTACTCGTCTCGCTGGAACCACCTACCTGACACGCTAAAATCACCTGCCGGGTATGCCACAACCACATGGTGGACACTCCGGAATCATCTGCCGGAGATGCCAGAACCAGCTCTCAGACACACCAGAACCACGTGCCAGAATCGCCGGAAGCACCTGCTGAGCGTGCCTGAGCCAAATGCTCGACTTGCAAGAAACACCTGCCAGACACGCCAAAATCACCTGCCGGGTACGCCAGAACCACGTGGCGGACACTCCGGAATCACCTGTCGGACATGCCGGAACCAACTCTCAGACGTGCCAGAACCTCGTGAGGACACGCCAGAACCACCTGCCGGACAGACCGGAAACACCTGCTGGACACGCCAGAACCACTCGGCAGACACTCCGGAATCACATGCCAGGCATCCCGGAACCATATCTCAGAGGTGCCAGAACCAAATGCCGGACACTCCGGAATCAACTGCCGGGCATGCCGGAACCACCTGATCCACTCCCCAGAACCACCTGCTGGACATGCCGGAATCACCTGCCGGGCATGCTGGAACCACGTGCTGGACATGCCGGAATAAGCTGCCGGACATGCCGGAACCACCGCCTCGACTCGCCGGAACCATTGCCGGACATGCAAAATCACCTGCCGGCTACCCCAGAACCACTTGGCGAACACTCCGGTATCACCTGCCGGGAATGCCGGAACCACCTCTCAGAGGTGCCAGAACCACATGCCGGACACTCCGGAATCACCTGCCGGACATGCCGGAATCACCTGGCGGGCATGCCGGAACCACCTGATCCACTAGACCAGAACCACCTGCTGGACATGCCGGAATCACCTGCCGGACATGCCGGATCCACCGGCTCGACTCGCCGGAACCATTGCCGGACATGCAAAATCACCTTCCGGCTACACCAGAACCATTTGGCGAACACTCCGGAATCACCTGCCGGGCAGGGTGGAACCACCTCTCAGAGGTGCCAGAACCACATGCCGGACACTCTGGAATCACCTGCCGGGCATGCCGGAACCATCTCTCAGAGGTGCCGGAACCACATGCCAGACACTCCGGAATCACATGCCAGGCATACCGGAACCACCTCTCAGAGGTGCCAGAACCACATGCTGGACACTCCGGAATCACCTGCCGGGCGTGCCGGAACCATCTCTCAGACTTGCCAGAACCATGTTCCGGACATGCCGGAATCACCTGCCGAGCTCGCCGGAACCACATGCTGGACACGCCAAAATCACCTGCCGGCTATGCCAGGACCAATCGGCAGACACTCCGGAATCACATCCCAGGCATTCCGGAACCACCTCTCAGAGGTGCCAGAACCAAATGCCGGACACTCCGGTATCACCTGCCGGGCATGCCGGAACCACCTGATCCACTCCACCAGAACCACCTGCTGGACATGCTGGAATCACCTGCCGGACATGCCGGAACCACCGGCTCGACTCCCCGGAACCATTGCCGGACATGCAAAATCACCTGCCGGCTACACCAGAACCACTTGGCGAACACTCTGGAATCACCTGCCGGGCATTGCGGAACCACCTCTCAGAGGTGCCAAAACCACATGCCGGACACTCCGGAATCACCGGCCGGGCATGCCGGAACCATCTCACAGACGTGCCAGAACCATGAGCCTGAGATGTCAGAACCACTCCCGAACAAGACCGAAACCACCTGCCAGACCCGCCTGAACGCCCTGGCGAGCACGCCTGATCCACCTGCTCAACTAGCCGGAACCAACTTCCTGACACGCCAAAATCACCTGCCAGGTATACCAGAACCACTTGGTGGACACTCTGGAATCATCTGCCGGACATGCCAGAACCAGCTCTCAGACACACCAGAACCACGTGCCAGAGACACCGGAAGCACCAGCTGAGCATGCCTGAGCCACCTGCTTGACTCGCAAAATACCCCTGTCGGACATGCCAAAATCACCTGCCGGGTACGCCAGAAACACTTGGCGGACACTCCGGAATCACCTGTCGGGCAGGCCGCAACCACCTCTCAGACATGCCAGAACCATGTGCCTGAGATGCCGGAACCACACCCCGAACAGACCGAAACCACCTGCCAGACCCGCCTGAACCACATGCCGAGCACGCCGGAAGCACCTACTCGTCTCGCTGGAACCACCTAACTGACCTGCTAAAATCACCTGCCGGGTATGCCGCAACCACTTGCTGGACACTCCGGAATCATCTGCCGGACATTCCAGAACCAGCTCTCAGACACACCAGAACCACTTGCCACAGAGCCGGAAGCACCAGCTGAGCATGCCTGAGCCACCTGCTCGACTCGCAAGAAACACCTGTCGGACATGCCAAAATCAACTGCCAGGTAAGCCAGAAACACTTGGCGGACGCTGCAGAATCACCTGTCGGGCGTGCCGGAACCACCTCTCAGACTTGCCAGAACCATGTTCTGGAAAAGCCGGTACCACCTGCCGAGTATGCCGGAACCAGCTGATCCACTCCCCAGAACCACCTAGTGGACACGCCAAAATCAACCGCCGGCTACGCCAGAAACACTCGGCAGACACTGCGGAATCACAGGCCAGGCATTCCGGAACCACCTCTCAGAGGTGCCTGAACCAAATGCCGGACACTCCGGTATCACCTGCCGGGCATGCCAGAACCACCTCTCAGAGGTGCCAGAACCACATGCCGGAAACTCTGGAATCACCTGCCGGGCATGCCGGAACCACCTCTCAGACTTGCCAGAACCATGTTCTGGACACGCGGGTACCACCTGCCGAGTATGCCGGAACCAGCTGATCCACTCCCCAGAACCACCTAGTGGACACGCCAAAATCAACTGCCGGCTACGCCGGAACCACCGGCTCGACTCGCTGGAACCACAGCCGGACATGCAAAATGACCTGCCGGCTACGCCAGAACCACTTGGCGAACACTCCGGAATCACCTGTCGGGCATGCCGGAACCACCTCTCAGACTTGCCAGAACCATGTTCCGGACACGCCGGTACCACCTGCCGAGCTCGCCGTAACCACCTGCTGGACACGCCAAAATCATCTGCCGGCTACACCACAACCATTTGGTGAACACTTCGGAATCACCTGCCGGGCTTACTGGAACCACCTGCTGGTCACGCCAACATCACCTGCCAGCTATGCCAGAACCACTTGGCAGACACCATGGAAACATCTGTCGGGCCGGCCGGTACCACCTCTCAGAGGTGCCAGAACCATGAGCCTGAGATGCCGGAACCACTCCCCGAACAGACCGAAACCACCTGCCAGCCCCGCCTGAACCCCCTGGCGAGCACGCCTGATCCACCTGCTCAACTAGCCGGAGCCAACTTCCTGACACGCCAAAATCACCTGCCAGGTATACAAGAACCACTTGGTGGACACTCGGGAATCACCTGCCGGAGATGCCAGAACCAGCTCTCAGACACACCAGAACCACGCGCCAGAGACGCCGGAAGCACCAGCTGAGCATGCCTGAGCCACCTGCTCGACTCGCAAGAAACACCTGACGGACATGCCAAAATCACATGCCAGGTACGCCAGAAACACTTGGCGGACGCTGCGGAATCACCTGTCGGGCGTGCCGGAACCACCTCTCCGACTTGCCAGAACCATGTTCTGGAAAAGCCGGTACCACCTTCCGAGTATGCCGGAAGCAGCTGATCCACTCCCCAGAACCACCTAGTGGACACGCCAAAATCAACTGCCGGCTACGCCAGAACCACTCGGCAGACACTCCGGAATCACAGGCCAGGCATTCCGGAACCACCTCTCAGAGGTGCCAGAACCAAATGCCGGACACTCCGGTATCACCTGCCGGGCATGCCAGAACCACCTCTCAGAGGTGTCAGAACCACATGCCGGACACTCCGGAATCACCTGGCGGGCATGCCGGAACGAACTCTCAGACGTGCCAGAACCTCGTGCCGGTCACGCCAGAGCCACCTGCCAGACACGCCGGATCCACCGTCTCGACTCGCCGGAACCACCGCCGGACATGCAAAATGACCTGCCGGCTACGCCAGAACCACTTGGCGAACACTCCGGAATCACCTGTCGGGCATGCCGGAACCGCCTCTCAGACTTGCCAGAACCATGTTCCGCACACGACGGTACCACCTGCCGAGTATGCCGGAACCACCTGATCCACTCCCCATAACCACCTGCTGGACACGCCAGAATCACCTGCCGACTACGCCAGAACCACTCTGCAGACACTCCGGAACCACCTTCCGGGCATGCCGGAACCACCTCTCAGAGGTGCCAGAACCACATGGCGGACACTCCGGAATCACCTGCCGGGCGTGCCGGAACCATCTCTCAGACGTGCCAGAACCATGTTCCGGACACGCCGGTACCAACTACCGAGCTCGCCAGAACCACCTGCTGGACACGCCACAATCACCTGCCGGCTATGCCAGAACCACACGGCAGACACTCCGGAATCACCTGCCGGGCTGGATGGAACCACGTGCTGGTCACGGCAACATCACCTTTCAGCTACGCCGGAACCACTTGGCGGACACTCCGGAAACACCTGTCGAGCCGGCTGGAAACACCTCTCAGACGTGCCAGATCCATGTGCCTGAGATGCCGGAACCACTCCCCGAACAGACCGAAACCACCTGCCAGACCCGCCTGAACCCCTTGGCGAGCACGCCTGATCCACCTGCTCAACTAGCCGGAACCACCTTCCTGACATGCCAAAATCACCTGCCAGGTATACAAGAACCACTTGGTGGACACTCCGGAATCATCTGCAGGACATGCCGGAACCAGCTCTCAGACACACCAGAACCACGTGCCAGAGACGCCGGAAGCAGCAGCTGAGCATGCCTGAGCCACCTGCTCGACTCGCAAGAAACACCTGTCGGACATGCCAAAATCACCTGCCGGGTATGCCAGAAACACTTGGCGGATGCTCCGGAATCACCTGTCGGGCGTGCCGGAACCACCTCTCAGACTTGCCAGAACCAAGTTCCGGACACGCCGGTACCACCTGCCGAGTATGCCGGAACCACCTGATCCACTCCCCAGAACCACCTGCTGGATACGCCAGAATTACCTGCCGGCTACTCCAGAACCACTCGGCAGACACTCCGTAACCAACTGCCGGGCATGCCGGAACCACCTCTCAGAGGTGCCAGAACCACATGCCGGACACTCCGGAATGACCTGCCGGGCATGCCGGAACCACCTGTCAGAGGTGCCAGAACCACATGCCGGACACTCCGGAATCACATGCCGGGCATGCTGTAAGCACCTGCTGGACATGCCGGAATCAGCTCCCGGACATGCCGGAACCACCGGCTCGACTCACCAGAACCATTGCCGGACATGCAAAATCACCTGCCGGCTATGCCAGAACCACTTGGGGAACAATCCGGAATCACCGGCCGGGCATGGCGGAACCACCTCTCAGACATGCCGGAACCACATGCCAATGACACCGGAAGCACCTGCCGAGCACGCCAGACCCACCTGCTCGACTCGCCAAAACCACCCGATGGACACGACAAAATCACCTGCCGGCTACGCCAGAACCACTCGGCAGACACTCCGGAATCACCTGCCGGGCTGGCTGGAACCACCTCTCAGAGGTGCCAGAACCACATGCTGGACACTCCCGAATCACCTGCCGGGCATGCCGGAACCATCTCTCAGACGTGCCAGAACCATGTTCGGGACATGCCGGTACCACCTGCCGAGCTCGCCGGAACCACCTGCTGGACACGCCAAAATCAACTGCCGGCTATGACAGAACCACGCGGCAGACACTCCGGAATCACCTGCCGGGCTGGCTGGAACCACCTGCCGGATGTCGCCAACATCACCTTTCAGCTACGCCAGAACCACTTGGCGGACACTCCGGAAGCACCTGTCGGGCCGGCCGGAACCACCTCTCAGACGTGCCAGAACCATGTGCCTGAGATGCCGGAACCACTCCCCGAACAGACCGAAACCACCTGCCAGACCCGCCTGAACCCCCTGGCGAGCACGCCTGATCCACCTGATCAACTAGCCGGAACCACCTTCCTGACACGCCAAAATCACCTGCCAGGTATACCAGAACGACTTGGTGGACACTCCGGAATCACCTGCCGGGCATGCCGGAACGACCAGCCGGACATGCCGGAACCACCGGCTCGACTCGACGGAACCATAGCCGGACATGCAAAATCACCTGCCGGCTATGCCTGAACCACTTGGGGAACACTTCGGAATCACCTGCCGGGCATGCCAGAACCAGCTCTCAGACACACCAGAACCACGTGCCGGACAGGCCGGAAGCACCTGCTGATCATGCCTGAGCCACATGATCGACTTGCAAGAAACACCTGCCAGACACGCCAAAATCACCTGCCGGGTACTCCAGAACCACGTGGCGGACACTCCGGAATCACCTTTCGGGCATGCCGGAACCACCTCTCAGAGGTGCCAGAACCACATGCCGGACACTCCGGAATCCCCGTCGGGCATGCCGGAACCACCTGCTGGCCATGCCGGAACCACCGGCTCGACTAGCCGGAATCCTTGCCGGACATGCAAAATCACCTGCCGGCTACGCCAGAACCACTTGGCGAACACTCCGGAATCACCTGCCGGGCATGGCGGAACCACCTCTCAGACATGCCGGAACCACATGCCAATGACACCGGAAGCACCTGCCGAGCACGCCAGAACCATCTGCTCGACTCGCCAAAACCACCCGCTGGACACGCCAAAATCACCTGCCAGCTACGCCAGAACCACTCGGCAGACACTGCGGAATCACCTGCCGGGCTGGCTGGAACCACCTGCCGGTCACGCCAACATCACCTTTCAGCTACGCCAGAACCACTTGGCGGACACTCCCGAATCACCTGTCGGGCATGCCGGAACCACCTCTCAGACTTGCGAGAACCATGTTCCGGACACGCCGGTACCACCTGCCGAGTATGCCGGATCCACCTGACCCACTCCCCAGAACCACCTGCTAGAAACGCCAGAATCACCTGCCGGCTAAGCCAGAACCACTCGGCAGACACTCCGGAACCTCCTGCCGGGCATGCCAGAACCAACTCTCAGAGGTGCCAGAACCACATGCCGGACACTCCGGAATCACCTGCCGGCCATGCCGGAGCCATCTCTCACACGTGCCAGAACCATGTTCCGGACACACCGGTACCACCTGCCGAGCTCGCCGGAACCCCCTGCTGGACACGCCAAAATCACCTGCCAGCTACACCAGAACCACACGGCAGACACTCCGGAATCACCTGCCGGGCTGGCTCGAACCACCTGCCGGTCATGCCAACATCACCTTTCAGCTACGCCAGAACCACTTGGCGGACACTCCGGAAACAGCTCTCCGGCCGGCCGGAACCACCTCTCAGACGTGCCAGAACCATGTGCCTGAGATGCCGGAACCACTCCCCGAACAGACCGAAACCAACTGCCAGACCCGCCTGAACCCACTGGCGAGCACGCCTGATCCACCTGCTCAACTAGCCGGAACCACCTTCCTGACACGTCAAAATAACCTGCCGGCTACGCCACAACCATTTGGTGAACTCTTCGGAATCACCTGCCGGGCTGGCTCCAGAAGCACTCGGCAGACTCTCCGGAACCACCTGCCGCGCATACCGGAACCAACTCTCAGACATGCCGTAACAACATGCCAATGACACCGGAAGCACCTGCCGAGCACGCCAGAACCACCTGCTCAACAAGCCGGAACCAACTTCCTGACACGCCGAAATCACCTGCCAGGTATACAAGAACCACTTGGTGGACACTCCGGAATCATCTCCCGGAGATGCCAGAACCAGCTCTCAGACACACCAGAACCACATGCCAGAGACGCAGGAAGCACCAGCTGAGCATGCCTCAGCCACCTGCTCGACTCGCAAGATACACCTGTCGGACAGGCGAAAATCACCTGCCGGGTACGCCAGAAACACTTGGCGGACGCTCTGGAATCACCTGTCGGGCGTGCCGGAACCACCTCTCAGACTTGCCAGAACCATGTTCTGGACACGCCGGTACCACCTGCCGAGTATGCCGGAACCAGCTGATCCACTCCCCAGAACCACATAGTGGAAACGCCAAAATCAACTGCCGGCTACGCCAGAACCACTCGGCAGACACTCCGGAATCACATGCCAGGCATTCCGGAACCACCTCTCAGAGGTGCCACAACCAAATGCCGGAGACTCCGATATCACCTGCCAGGCATGACAGAACCACCTCTCAGAGGTGCCAGAACCACATGCCGGACACTCCGGAATCACCTGCCGGGCATGCTGGAACCACGTGCTGCACATGCCGGAACCACCTGCCGGACATGCCGGAACCACCTGCCGGACATTCCGGAACCACCGGCTCGACTCGCCGGAACCATTGCCGGACATGCAAAATCACCTGCCGGCTACGCCAGAACCACTTGGCGAACACTCTGGTATCACCTGGCGGGCATGCCGGAACCACCCCTCAGAGGTGCCAGAACCACATGCCGGACACTCCGGAATCACCTGCCGGGCATGCTGGAACCACGTGCTGCACATGCCGGAACCACCTGCCGGACATGCCGGAACCACCTGCCGGACATTCCGGAACCACCGGCTCGACTCGCCGGAACCATTGCAGGACATGCAAAATCACCTGCCGGCTATGCCAGAACCACTTGGCAAACACTCCGGTATTACCTGGCGGGCATGCAGGAACCACCTCTCAGAGGTGGAGGAACCACATGCCAATGACACCGGAAGCACCTGCCGAGCACGCCAGAACAACCTGCTCGACTCGCCAAAACCACCCGCTGGACACGCCAAAATCACCTGCCATCTACGCCAGAACCACTCGACAGACACTCCGGAATCACCTGCCGGGCTGGCTGGAACCACCTGCCGGTCACGCCAACATCACCTTTCAGCTACGCCAGAACCACTTGGCGGACACTCCGGAAACACCTCTCCGGCCGGCCGGAACCACCTCTCAGACGTGCCAGAACCATGTGCCTGAGATGCCGGAACCACTCCCCGAACAGACCGAAACCACCTGCCAGACCCACCTGAACCCCCTGGCGAGCACGCCTGATCCACCTGCTCAACTAGCCGGAACCACCTTCCTGACACGCCAAAATCACCTGCCGGCTACGCCACAAACATTTGGTGAACTCTTCGGAATCACCTGCCGGGCTGGCTCCAGAACCACTCGGCAGACTCTCCGGAACCACCTGCCGGGAAGCCGGAACCACCTCTCAGACATGCCGGAACCACATGCCAATGACACCGGAAGCACCTGCCTAGCACGCCAGAACCACCTGCTCGACTCGCCAAAACCACCTGATGGACACGCCAAAATCACCTTCCGGCTACGCCACAACCATTTGGTGAACACTTCGGAATCACCTGCCGGGCTGGCTGGAACCACCTGCCGGTCACGCCAACATCACCTGCCAGCTATGCCAGAACCACTTGGCGGACACCATGGAAACACCTGTCGGGCCGGCCGGAACCACCTATCAGACGTGCCAGAACCATGTGCCTGAGATGCCGGAACCACACCCCGAACAGACCGAAACCACCTGCCAGACCCTCCTGAACCACCTGCCGAGCATGCCGGAACCACCTACTCGACTCGCTGGAACCACCTACCTGACACGCTAAAATCACCTGGCGGGTATGCCACAACCACTTGGTGGACACTCCGGAATCATCTGCCGGACATGCCAGAACCAGCTCTCAGACACACCAGAACCACGTGCCAGACACGCCGGAAGCACCTGCTGAGATGCCTGAGCCAAATGCTCGACTTGCAAGAAACACCTGCCAGACACGCCAAAATCACCTGCCGGGTACGCCAGAACCACGTGGCGGACAATCCGGAATCACCTGTCGGGCATGCCGGAACCAACTCTCAGACATGCCGGTCACGCCAGAAGCACCTGCCGGACACGCCGGAACCACCGGCTCGACTTGCCGGAACCACCGCCGGACATGCAAAATGACCTGCCGGCTACGCCAGAACCACTTGGCGAACACTCCGGAATCACCTGTCGGGCATGCCGGAACCGCCTCTCACACGTGCCAGAACCATGTTCCGGACACGCCGGTACCACCTGCCGAGTATGCCGGAACCACCTGATCCACTCCCCAGAACCACCTGCTGGACACGCCAGAATCACCTGCTGACTATGCCAGAACCACTCGGCAGACACTCCGGAACCACCTGCCGGGCATGCCGGAACCACCTCTCAGAGGTGCCAGAACAACATGCCGGAAACTCCAGAATCACCTGCCGGGAATGAGGGAACCACCTCTCAGAGGTCCCAGAACCACATGCCGGACACTCCGGAATCACCTGCCGGGCATGCCGGAACCATCTCTCAGACGTGCCAGAACCATGTTCCGGACACGCTGGTACCACCTGCCGAGCTCGCCGGAACCCCCTGCTGGACACGCCAAAATCAACTGCCAGCTACGCCAGAACCACAAGGCAGACACTCCGGAACCACCTGCCGGGCTGGCTGGAACCACCTGCCGGTCACGCCAACATCACGTTTCAGCTACGCCAGAACCACTTGGCGGACACTCCGGAAACACCTCTCCGGCCGGCCGGAACCACCTCTCAGACTTGACAGAACCATGTGCCTGAGATGCCGGAACCACTCCCCGAACAGACCGAAAGCACCTGCCAGACCCGCCTGAACCCACTGGCGAGCACGCCTGATCCACCTGCTCAACTAGCCGGAACCAACCTCCTGACACGCCAAAATAACCTACCGGCTACGCCACAACCATTTGGTGAACTCTTCGGAATCACCTGCCGGGCTGGCTCCAGAACCACTCGGCAGACTCTCCGCAACCACCTGCCGGGCATGCCGGAACCACCTCTCAGACATGCCGGAACCACATGCCAATGACACCGGAAGCACCTGGCAAGCACGCCAGAACCACCTGCTCGAATCGCCAAAACCACCTGCTGGACACGCCAAAATCACCTGCCGGCTATGCCACAACCATTTGGTGAACTCTTCGGAATCACCTGCCGGGCTTGCTGGAACCACCTGCTGGTCACGCCAACATCACCTGCCAGCTATGCCAGAACAACTTGGCGGACACCATGGAAACACCTGTCGAGCCGGCCGGAACCACCTCTCAGACTTGACTGAACCATGAGCCTGAGATGCCGGAACCACTCCCCGAACAGACCGAAACCACCTGCCAGACCCGCCTGAACCCCCTGGCGAGCACGCCTGATCCACCTGCTCAACTAGCCGGAACCAAGTTCCTGACACGCCAAAATCACCTGCCAGGTATACAAGAACCACTTGGTGGACACTCCGGAATCATCTCCCGGAGATGCCAGAACCAGCTCTCAGACACACCAGAACCACATGCCAGAGACGCAGGAAGCACCAGCTGAGCATGCCTCAGCCACCTGCTCGACTCACAAGATACACCGGTCGGACAGGCGAAAATCACCTGCCGGGAACGCCAGAAACACTTGGCGGACGCTCCGGAATCACCTGTCGGGCATGCCGGAACCACCTCTCAGACTTGCCAGAACCATGTTCTGGACACGCCGGTACCACCTGCCGAGTATGCCGGAACCAGCTGATCCACTCCCCAGAACCACATAGTGGAAATGCCAAAATCAACTGCCGGCTACGCCAGAACCACTCGGCAGACACTCCGGAATCACATGCCAGGCATGCCGGAACCACCTCTCAGAGGTGCCAGAACCACATGCCGGGCACTCCGGAATCACCTGCCGGGCATGCCGGAACCACCTGCCGGACATGCCGGAACCACCGGCTCGACTCGCCGGAACCATTGCCGGACATGCAAAATCACCTGCCAGCTACGCCAGAACCACTTGGCGAACACTCCGGTATCACCTGGCGGGCATGCCAGAACCACCTCTCAGAGGTGCCAGAACCACATGACGGACACTCCGGAATCACCTGCCGGGCATGCCGGAACCACCTGCCGGACATGCCGGAACCACCGGCTCGACTCGCCGGAACCATTGTCGGACATGCAAAATCACCTGCCGGCTATGCCAGAACCACTTGGGGAACACTCTGGAATCACCTGCCGGGCATGGCGGAACCACCTCTCAGACATGCCGGAACAACATGCCAATGACACCGGAAGCACCTGCCGAGCACGCCAGAACCACCTGCTCGACTCGCCAAAACCACCCGCTGGACACGCCAAAATCACCTGCCAGCTGCGCCAGAACCACTCGGCAGACACTCCGGAATCACCTGCCGGGCTGGCTGGAACCACCTGCCGGTCACGCCAACATCACCTTTCAGCTACGCCAGAACCACTTGGCGGACACTCCGGAAACACCTCTCCGGCCGGCCGGAACCACCTCTCAGACGTGCCAGAACCATGTTCCTGAGATGCCGGAACCACTCCCCGAACAGACCGAAACCACCTGACAGACCCACATGAACCCCCTGGCGAGCACGCCTGATCCACCTGCTCAACTAGCCGGAACCACCTTCCTGACACGCCAAAATCACCTGCCGGCTACGCCACAAACATTTGGTGAACTCTTCGGAATCACCTGCCGGGCTGGCTCCAGAACCACTCGGCAGACTCTCCGGAACCAACTGCCGGGAAGCCGGAACCACCTCTCAGACATGCCGGAACCACATGCCAATGACACCGGAAGCACCTGCCTAGCACGCCAGAACCACCTGCTCGACTCGCCAAAACCACCTGCTGGACACGCCAAAATCACCTGCCGGCTACGCCACAACCATTTGGTGAACTCTTCGAAATCACGTGCCGGGCTGGCTGGAACCACCTGCTGGTCACGCCAACATCACCTGCCAGCTATGCCAGAACCGCTTGGCGGAAACCATGGAAACACCTGTCGGGCCGGCCGGAACCACCTCTCAGACGTGCCAGAACCATGTGCCTGAGATGCCGGAACCACTCCCCGAACAGACCGAAACCACCTGCCAGACCCACCTGAACCCCCTGGCGAGCACGCCTGATCCACCTGCTCAACTAGCCGGAACCACCTTCCTGACACGCCAAAATCACCTGCCGGCTACGCCACAACCATTTGGTGAACTCTTCGGAATCACCTGCCGGGCTTGCTGGAACCACCTGCTGGTCACGCCAACATCACCCTCCATTATGCCAGAACAACTTGGCGGACACCATGGAAACACCTGTCGAGCCGGCCAGAACCACCTCTCAGACTTGACAGAACCATGAGCCTGAGATGACGGAACCACTCCCCGAACAGACCGAAACCACCTGCCAGACCCGCCTGAATCCCCTGGCGAGCACGCCTGATCCACCTGCTCAACTAGCCGGAACCAACTTCCTGACACGCCGAAATCACCTGCCAGGTATACAAGAACCACTTGGTGGACACTCCGGAATCATCTCCCGGAGATGCCAGAACCAGCTCTCAGACACACCAGAACCACATGCCAGAGACGCAGGAAGCACCAGCTGAGCATGCCTCAGCCACCTGCTCGACTCGCAAGATACACCTGTCGGACAGGCGAAAATCACCTGCCGGGTACGCCAGAAACACTTGGCGGACGCTCTGGAATCACCTGTCGGGCGTGCCGGAACCACCTCTCAGACTTGCCAGAACCATGTTCTGGACACGCCGGTACCACCTGCCGAGTATGCCGGAACCAGCTGATCCACTCCCCAGAACCACATAGTGGAAACGCCAAAATCAACTGCCGGCTACGCCAGAACCACTCGGCAGACACTCCGGAATCACATGCCAGGCATTCCGGAACCACCTCTCAGAGGTGCCACAACCAAATGCCGGAGACTCCGATATCACCTGCCAGGCATGACAGAACCACCTCTCAGAGGTGCCAGAACCACATGCCGGACACTCCGGAATCACCTGCCGGGCATGCTGGAACCACGTGCTGCACATGCCGGAACCACCTGCCGGACATGCCGGAACCACCTGCCGGACATTCCGGAACCACCGGCTCGACTCGCCGGAACCATTGCCGGACATGCAAAATCACCTGCCGGCTACGCCAGAACCACTTGGCGAACACTCTGGTATCACCTGGCGGGCATGCCGGAACCACCCCTCAGAGGTGCCAGAACCACATGCCGGACACTCCGGAATCACCTGCCGGGCATGCTGGAACCACGTGCTGCACATGCCGGAACCACCTGCCGGACATGCCGGAACCACCTGCCGGACATTCCGGAACCACCGGCTCGACTCGCCGGAACCATTGCAGGACATGCAAAATCACCTGCCGGCTACACCAGAACCACTTGGCAAACACTCCGGTATTACCTGGCGGGCATGCAGGAACCACCTCTCAGAGGTGGAGGAACCACATGCCAATGACACCGGAAGCACCAGCCGAGCACGCCAGAACAACCTGCTCGACTCGCCAAAACCACCCGCTGGACACGCCAAAATCACCTGCCATCTACGCCAGAACCACTCGGCAGACACTCCGGAATCACCTGCCGGGCTGGCTGGAACCACCTGCCGGTCACGCCAACATCACCTTTCAGCTACGCCAGAACCACTTGGCGGACACTCCGGAAACACCTCTCCGGCCGGCCGGAACCACCTCTCAGACGTGCCAGAACCATGTGCCTGAGATGCCGGAACCACTCCCCGAACAGACCGAAACCACCTGCCAGACCCACCTGAACCCCCTGGCGAGCACGCCTGATCCACCTGCTCAACTAGCCGGAACCACCTTCCTGACACGCCAAAATCACCTGCCGGCTACGCCACAAACATTTGGTGAACTCTTCGGAATCACCTGCCGGGCTGGCTCCAGAACCACTCGGCAGACTCTCCGGAACCACCTGCCGGGAAGCCGGAACCACCTCTCAGACATGCCGGAACCACATGCCAATGACACCGGAAGCACCTGCCTAGCACGCCAGAACCACCTGCTCGACTCGCCAAAACCACCTGCTGGACACGCCAAAATCATCTGCCGGCTATGCCACAACCATTTGGTGAACTCTTCGGAATCACCTGCCGGGCTTGCTGGAACCACCTGCTGGTCACGCCAACATCACCTGCCAGCTATGCCAGAACAACTTGGCGGACACCATGGAAACACCTGTCGAGCCGGCCGGAACCACCTCTCAGACTTGACTGAACCATGAGCCTGAGATGCCGGAACCACTCCCCGAACAGACCGAAACCACCTGCCAGACCCGCCTGAACCCCCTGGCGAGCACGCCTGATCCACCTGCTCAACAAGCCGGAACCAACTTCCTGACACGCCAAAATCACCTGCCAGGTATACAAGAACCACTTGGTGGACACTCCGGAATCATCTCCCGGAGATGCCAGAACCAGCTCTCAGACACACCAGAACCACATGCCAGAGACGCAGGAAGCACCAGCTGAGCATGCATCAGCCACCTGCTCGACTCACAAGATACACCGGTCGGACAGGCAAAAATCACCTGCCGGGTACGCCAGAAACACTTGGCGGACGCTCCGGAATCACCTGTCGGGCATGCCGGAACCACCTCTCAGACTTGCCAGAACCATGTTCTGGACACGCCGGTACCACCTGCCGAGTATGCCGGAACCAGCTGATCCACTCCCCAGAACCACATAGTGGAAACGCCAAAATCAACTGCCGGCTACACCAGAACCACTCGGCAGACACTCCGGAATCACATGCCAGGCATTCCGGAACCACCTCTCAGAGGTGCCAGAACCAAATGCCGGAGACTCCGATATCACCTGCCAGGCATGCCGGAACCACCTCTCAGAGGTGCCAGAACCACATGCCGGGCACTCCGGAATCACCTGCCGGGCATGCTGGAACCACTTGCTGGACATGCCGGAACCACCTGACGGACATGCCGGAACCACCTGCCGGACATTCCGGGACCACCGGCTCGACTCGCCGGAACCATTGCCGGACATGCAAAATCACCTGCCGGCTACGCCAGAACCACTTGGCGAACACTCCGGTATCACCTGGCGGGCATGCCGGAACCACCTCTCAGAGGTGCCAGAACCACATGACGGACACTCCGGAATCACCTGCCGGGCATGCCGGAACCACCTGCCGGACATGCCGGAACCACCGGCTCGACTCACCGGAACCATTGTCGGACATGCAAAATCACCTGCCGGCTATGCCAGAACCACTTGGGGAACACTCTGGAATCACCTGCCGGGCATGGCGGAACCACCTCTCAGACATGCCGGAACAACATGCCAATGACACCGGAAGCACCTGCCGAGCACGCCAGAACCACCTGCTCGACTCGCCAAAACCACCCGCTGGACACGCCAAAATCACCTGCCAGCTGCGCCAGAACCACTCGGCAGACACTCCGGAATCACCTGCCGGGCTGGCTGGAACCACCTGCCGGTCACGCCAACATCACCTTTCAGCTACGCCAGAACCACTTGGCGGACACTCCGGAAACACCTCTCCGGCCGGCCGGAACCACCTCTCAGACGTGCCAGAACCATGTGCCTGAGATGCCGGAACCACTCCCCGAACAGACCGAAACCACCTGCCAGACCCACATGAACCCCCTGGCGAGCACGCCTGATCCACCTGCTCAACTAGCCGGAACCACCTTCCTGACACGCCAAAATCACCTGCCGGCTATGCCACAAACATTTGGTGAAATCTTCGGAATCACCTGCCGGGCTGGCTCCAGAACCACTCGGCAGACTCTCCGGAACCAACTGCCGGGAAGCCGGAACCACCTCTCAGACATGCCGGAACCACATGCCAATGACACCGGAAGCACCTGCCTAGCACGCCAGAACCACCTGCTCGACTCGCCAAAACCACCTGCTGGACACGCCAAAATCACCTGCCGGCTACGCCACAACCATTTGGTGAACTCTTCGAAATCACCTGCCGGGCTGGCTGGAACCACCTGCTGGTCACGCCAACATCACCTGCCAGCTATGCCAGAACCGCTTGGCGGAAACCATGGAAACACCTGTCGGGCCGGCCGGAACCACCTCTCAGACGTGCCAGAACCATGAGCCTGAGATGCCGGAACCACTCCCCGAACAGACCGAAACCACCTGCCAGACCCGCATGAACCACCTGCCGAGCACGCCGGAACCACCTAATCGACTCGCTGGAACCACCTACCTGACACGCTAAAATCACCTGCCGGGTATGCCACAACCACTTGGTGGACACTCCGGAATCATCTGCCGGACATGCCAGAACCAGCTCTCAGACACACCAGTACCACGTGCCAGACACGCCGAAGCACCTGCTGAGCATGCCTGAGCCAAATGCTCGACTTGCAAGAAACACCTGCCAGACACGCCAAAATCACCTGCCGGGTACGCCAGAACCACGTGGCGGACACTCCGGAATCACCTGTCGGGCATGCCGGAACCAACTCTCAGACGTGCCAGAACCTCGTGCCGGTCACGCCAGAAGCACCTGCCGGACACGCCGGAACCACCGGCTCGACTCGCCGGAACCACCGCCGGACATGCAAAATGACCTGCCGGCTACGCCAGAACCACTTGGCGAACACTCCGGAATCACCTGTCGGCATGCCGTAACCGCCTCTCAGACTTGCCAGAACCATGTTCCGGACACGCCGGTACCACCTGCCGAGTATGCCGGAACCACCTGATCCACTCCCAAGAACCACCTGCTGGACACGCCAGAATCACCTGCCGACTACGCCAGAACCACTCGGCAGACACTCCGGAACCACCTGCCGGGCATGCCGAAACCACCTCTCAGAGGTGCCAGAACCACATGCCGGACACTCCGGAATCACCTGCGGGGCATGCCAGAACCACCTCTCAGAGGTGCCAGAACCACATGCCGGACACTCCCGAATCACCTGCCGGGCATGCCGGAACCATCTCTCAGACGTGCCAGAACCATGTTCCGGACATGCTGGTACCACCTGCCGAGCTCCCCGGAACCACCTGCTGGACACGCCAAAATCACCTGCCAGCTACGCCAGAACCACACGGCAGACAGTCCGGAATCACCTGCCGGGCTGGCTGGAACCACCTGCCGGTCACGCCAACATCACCTTTCAGCTACGCCAGAACCACTTGGCGGACACTCCGGAAACACCTCTCCGGCCGGCCGGAACCACCTCTCAGACGTGCCAGAACCATGTTCCTGAGATCCCGGAACCACTCCCCGAACAGACCGAAACCACCTGCCAGACCCGCCTGAACCCCCTGGCGAGCACGCCTGATCCACCTGCTCAACTAGCCGGAACCACCTTCCTGACTCGCCAAAATCACCTGCCGTCTATGCCACATCCATTTGGTGAACTCTTCGGAATCACCTGCCAGGCTGGCTCCAGAACCACTCGGCAGACTCTCCGGAACCACCTGCCGGGCATGCCGGAACCACCTCTCGGACATGCCGGAACCACATGCCAATGACACCGGAAGCACCTGCCGAGCACGCCAGAACCACCTGCTCGACTCGCCAAAACCACCTGCTGGACACGCCAAAATCACCTGCCGGCTACGCCACAACCATTAGGTGCACTCTTCGGAATCACCTGCCGGGCTTGCTGGAACCACTTGCCGGTCACGCCAACATCACCTGCCAGCTATGCCAGAACCACTTGGCGGACACCATGGAAACACCTGTCGGGCCGGCCGGAACCACCTATCAGACGTGCCAGAACCATGTGCCTGAGATGCCGGAACCACACCCCGAACAGACCGAAACCACCTGCCAGACCTGCCTGAACCACCTGCCGAGCACGCCGGAACCACCTACTCGACTCGCTGGAACCACCTTCCTGACACGCTAAAATCACCTGCCGGGTATGCCACAACCACATGGTGGACACTCCGGAATCATCTGCCGGACATGCCAGAACCAGCTCTCAGACACACCAGAACCACGTGCCAGAGACGCCGGAAGCACCTGTTGAGCATGACTCAGCCACCTGCTCGATTCGCAAGATACACCTGTCGGACAGGCGAAAATCACCTGCCGGGTACGCCAGAAACACTTGGCGGACGCTCCGGAATCACCTGTCGGGCGTTCCGGAACCACCTCTCAGACTTGCCAGAACCATGTTCTGGACACGCCGGTACCACCTGCCGAGTATGCCGGAACCAGCTGATCCACTCCCCAGAACCACATAGTGGAAACGCCAAAATCAACTGCCGGCTACGCCAGAACCACTCGGCAGACACTCCGGAATCACATGCCAGGCATTCCGGAACCACCTCTCAGAGGTGCCAGAACCAAATGCCGGAGACTCCGATATCACCTGCCAGGCATGCCGGAACCACCTCTCAGAGGTGCCAGAACCACATGCCGGGCACTCCGGAATCACCTGCCGGGCATGCTGGAACCACGTGCTGGACATGCCGGAACCACCTGATGGACATGCCGGAACCACCTGCCGGACATTCCGGGACCACCGGCTCGACTCGCCGGAACCATTGCCGGACATGCAAAATCACCTGCCGGCTACGCCAGAACCACTTGGCGAACACTCCGGTATCACCTGGCGGGCATGCCGGAACCACCTCTCAGAGGTGCCAGAACCACATGACGGACACTCCGGAATCACCTGCCGGGCATGCCGGAACCACCTGACGGACATGCCGGAACCACCGGCTCGACTCACCGGAACCATTGTCGGACATGCAAAATCACCTGCCGGCTATGCCAGAACCACTTGGGGAACACTCTGGAATCACCTGCCGGGCATGGCGGAACCACCTCTCAGACATGCCGGAACAACATGCCAATGACACCGGAAGCACCTGCCGAGCACGCCAGAACCACCTGCTCGACTCGCCAAAACCACCCGCTGGACACGCCAAAATCACCTGCCAGCTGCGCCAGAACCACTCGGCAGACACTCCGGAATCACCTGCCGGGCTGGCTGGAACCACCTGCCGGTCACGCCAACATCACCTTTCAGCTACGCCAGAACCACTTGGCGGACACTCCGGAAACACCTCTCCGGCCGGCCGGAACCACCTCTCAGACGTGCCAGAACCATGTGCCTGAGATGCCGGAACCACTCCCCGAACAGACCGAAACCACCTGCCAGACCCACATGAACCCCCTGGCGAGCACGCCTGATCCACCTGCTCAACTAGCCGGAACCACCTTCCTGACACGCCAAAATCACCTGCCGGCTACGCCACAAACATTTGGTGAAATCTTCGGAATCACCTGCCGGGCTGGCTGCAGAACCACTCGGCAGACTCTCCGGAACCAACTGCCGGGAAGCCGGAACCACCTCTCAGACATGCCGGAACCACATGCCAATGACACCGGAAGCACCTGCCTAGCACGCCAGAACCACCTGCTCGACTCGCCAAAACCACCTGCTGGACACGCCAAAATCACCTGCCGGCTACGCCACAACCATTTGGTGAACTCTTCGAAATCACCTGCCGGGCTGGCTGGAACCACCTGCTGGTCACGCCAACATCACCTGCCAGCTATGCCAGAACCGCTTGGCGGAAACCATGGAAACACCTGTCGGGCCGGCCGGAACCACCTCTCAGACGTGCCAGAACCATGAGCCTGAGATGCCGGAACCACTCCCCGAACAGACCGAAACCACCTGCCAGACCCGCATGAACCACCTGCCGAGCACGCCGGAACCACCTAATCGACTCGCTGGAACCACCTACCTGACACGCTAAAATCACCTGCCGGGTATGCCACAACCACTTGGTGGACACTCCGGAATCATCTGCCGGACATGCCAGAACCAGCTCTCAGACACACCAGTACCACGTGCCAGACACGCCGAAGCACCTGCTGAGCATGCCTGAGCCAAATGCTCGACTTGCAAGAAACACCTGCCAGACACGCCAAAATCACCTGCCGGGTACGCCAGAACCACGTGGCGGACACTCCGGAATCACCTGTCGGGCATGCCGGAACCAACTCTCAGACGTGCCAGAACCTCGTGCCGGTCACGCCAGAAGCACCTGCCGGACACGCCGGAACCACCGGCTCGACTCGCCGGAACCACCGCCGGACATGCAAAATGACCTGCCGGCTACGCCAGAACCACTTGGCGAACACTCCGGAATCACCTGTCGGCATGCCGTAACCGCCTCTCAGACTTGCCAGAACCATGTTCCGGACACGCCGGTACCACCTGCCGAGTATGCCGGAACCACCTGATCCACTCCCAAGAACCACCTGCTGGACACGCCAGAATCACCTGCCGACTACGCCAGAACCACTCGGCAGACACTCCGGAACCACCTGCCGGGCATGCCGAAACCACCTCTCAGAGGTGCCAGAACCACATGCCGGACACTCCGGAATCACCTGCGGGGCATGCCAGAACCACCTCTCAGAGGTGCCAGAACCACATGCCGGACACTCCCGAATCACCTGCCGGGCATGCCGGAACCATCTCTCAGACGTGCCAGAACCATGTTCCGGACATGCTGGTACCACCTGCCGAGCTCCCCGGAACCACCTGCTGGACACGCCAAAATCACCTGCCAGCTACGCCAGAACCACACGGCAGACAGTCCGGAATCACCTGCCGGGCTGGCTGGAACCACCTGCCGGTCACGCCAACATCACCTTTCAGCTACGCCAGAACCACTTGGCGGACACTCCGGAAACACCTCTCCGGCCGGCCGGAACCACCTCTCAGACGTGCCAGAACCATGTTCCTGAGATCCCGGAACCACTCCCCGAACAGACCGAAACCACCTGCCAGACCCGCCTGAACCCCCTGGCGAGCACGCCTGATCCACCTGCTCAACTAGCCGGAACCACCTTCCTGACTCGCCAAAATCACCTGCCGTCTATGCCACATCCATTTGGTGAACTCTTCGGAATCACCTGCCAGGCTGGCTCCAGAACCACTCGGCAGACTCTCCGGAACCACCTGCCGGGCATGCCGGAACCACCTCTCGGACATGCCGGAACCACATGCCAATGACACCGGAAGCACCTGCCGAGCACGCCAGAACCACCTGCTCGACTCGCCAAAACCACCTGCTGGACACGCCAAAATCACCTGCCGGCTACGCCACAACCATTAGGTGCACTCTTCGGAATCACCTGCCGGGCTTGCTGGAACCACTTGCCGGTCACGCCAACATCACCTGCCAGCTATGCCAGAACCACTTGGCGGACACCATGGAAACACCTGTCGGGCCGGCCGGAACCACCTATCAGACGTGCCAGAACCATGTGCCTGAGATGCCGGAACCACACCCCGAACAGACCGAAACCACCTGCCAGACCTGCCTGAACCACCTGCCGAGCACGCCGGAACCACCTACTCGACTCGCTGGAACCACCTTCCTGACACGCTAAAATCACCTGCCGGGTATGCCACAACCACATGGTGGACACTCCGGAATCATCTGCCGGACATGCCAGAACCAGCTCTCAGACACACCAGAACCACGTGCCAGAGACGCCGGAAGCACCTGTTGAGCATGACTCAGCCACCTGCTCGATTCGCAAGATACACCTGTCGGACAGGCGAAAATCACCTGCCGGGTACGCCAGAAACACTTGGCGGACGCTCCGGAATCACCTGTCGGGCGTTCCGGAACCACCTCTCAGACTTGCCAGAACCATGTTCTGGACACGCCGGTACCACCTGCCGAGTATGCCGGAACCAGCTGATCCACTCCCCAGAACCACATAGTGGAAACGCCAAAATCAACTGCCGGCTACGCCAGAACCACTCGGCAGACACTCCGGAATC
Source organism: Equus przewalskii (assembly GCF_037783145.1). NCBI lineage: Eukaryota > Metazoa > Chordata > Mammalia > Perissodactyla > Equidae > Equus > Equus przewalskii. The sequence continues at coordinate 31,640 of NW_027228171.1, forward strand.
ACATGCCAGGCATTCCGGAACCACCTCTCAGAGGTGCCAGAACCAAATGCCGGAGACTCCGATATCACCTGCCAGGCATGCCGGAACCACCTCTCTAGAGGTGCCAGAACCACATGCCGGGCACTCCGGAATCACCTGCCGGGCATGCTGGAACCACGTGCTGGACATGCCGGAACCACCTGATGGACATGCCGGAACCACCTGCCGGACATTCCGGGACCACCGGCTCGACTCGCCGGAACCATTGCCGGACATGCAAAATCACCTGCCGGCTACGCCAGAACCACTTGGCGAACACTCCGGTATCACCTGGCGGGCATGCCGGAACCACCTCTCAGAGGTGCCAGAACCACATGACGGACACTCCGGAATCACCTGCCGGGCATGCCGGAACCACCTGACGGACATGCCGGAACCACCGGCTCGACTCACCGGAACCATTGTCGGACATGCAAAATCACCTGCCGGCTATGCCAGAACCACTTGGGGAACACTCTGGAATCACCTGCCGGGCATGGCGGAACCACCTCTCAGACATGCCGGAACAACATGCCAATGACACCGGAAGCACCTGCCGAGCACGCCAGAACCACCTGCTCGACTCGCCAAAACCACCCGCTGGACACGCCAAAATCACCTGCCAGCTGCGCCAGAACCACTCGGCAGACACTCCGGAATCACCTGCCGGGCTGGCTGGAACCACCTGCCGGTCACGCCAACATCACCTTTCAGCTACGCCAGAACCACTTGGCGGACACTCCGGAAACACCTCTCCGGCCGGCCGGAACCACCTCTCAGACGTGCCAGAACCATGTGCCTGAGATGCCGGAACCACTCCCCGAACAGACCGAAACCACCTGCCAGACCCACATGAACCCCCTGGCGAGCACGCCTGATCCACCTGCTCAACTAGCCGGAACCACCTTCCTGACACGCCAAAATCACCTGCCGGCTACGCCACAAACATTTGGTGAAATCTTCGGAATCACCTGCCGGGCTGGCTGCAGAACCACTCGGCAGACTCTCCGGAACCAACTGCCGGGAAGCCGGAACCACCTCTCAGACATGCCGGAACCACATGCCAATGACACCGGAAGCACCTGCCTAGCACGCCAGAACCACCTGCTCGACTCGCCAAAACCACCTGCTGGACACGCCAAAATCACCTGCCGGCTACGCCACAACCATTTGGTGAACTCTTCGAAATCACCTGCCGGGCTGGCTGGAACCACCTGCTGGTCACGCCAACATCACCTGCCAGCTATGCCAGAACCGCTTGGCGGAAACCATGGAAACACCTGTCGGGCCGGCCGGAACCACCTCTCAGACGTGCCAGAACCATGAGCCTGAGATGCCGGAACCACTCCCCGAACAGACCGAAACCACCTGCCAGACCCGCATGAACCACCTGCCGAGCACGCCGGAACCACCTAATCGACTCGCTGGAACCACCTACCTGACACGCTAAAATCACCTGCCGGGTATGCCACAACCACTTGGTGGACACTCCGGAATCATCTGCCGGACATGCCAGAACCAGCTCTCAGACACACCAGTACCACGTGCCAGACACGCCGAAGCACCTGCTGAGCATGCCTGAGCCAAATGCTCGACTTGCAAGAAACACCTGCCAGACACGCCAAAATCACCTGCCGGGTACGCCAGAACCACGTGGCGGACACTCCGGAATCACCTGTCGGGCATGCCGGAACCAACTCTCAGACGTGCCAGAACCTCGTGCCGGTCACGCCAGAAGCACCTGCCGGACACGCCGGAACCACCGGCTCGACTCGCCGGAACCACCGCCGGACATGCAAAATGACCTGCCGGCTACGCCAGAACCACTTGGCGAACACTCCGGAATCACCTGTCGGCATGCCGTAACCGCCTCTCAGACTTGCCAGAACCATGTTCCGGACACGCCGGTACCACCTGCCGAGTATGCCGGAACCACCTGATCCACTCCCAAGAACCACCTGCTGGACACGCCAGAATCACCTGCCGACTACGCCAGAACCACTCGGCAGACACTCCGGAACCACCTGCCGGGCATGCCGAAACCACCTCTCAGAGGTGCCAGAACCACATGCCGGACACTCCGGAATCACCTGCGGGGCATGCCAGAACCACCTCTCAGAGGTGCCAGAACCACATGCCGGACACTCCCGAATCACCTGCCGGGCATGCCGGAACCATCTCTCAGACGTGCCAGAACCATGTTCCGGACATGCTGGTACCACCTGCCGAGCTCCCCGGAACCACCTGCTGGACACGCCAAAATCACCTGCCAGCTACGCCAGAACCACACGGCAGACAGTCCGGAATCACCTGCCGGGCTGGCTGGAACCACCTGCCGGTCACGCCAACATCACCTTTCAGCTACGCCAGAACCACTTGGCGGACACTCCGGAAACACCTCTCCGGCCGGCCGGAACCACCTCTCAGACGTGCCAGAACCATGTTCCTGAGATCCCGGAACCACTCCCCGAACAGACCGAAACCACCTGCCAGACCCGCCTGAACCCCCTGGCGAGCACGCCTGATCCACCTGCTCAACTAGCCGGAACCACCTTCCTGACACGCCAAAATCACCTGCCGTCTATGCCACATCCATTTGGTGAACTCTTCGGAATCACCTGCCAGGCTGGCTCCAGAACCACTCGGCAGACTCTCCGGAACCACCTGCCGGGCATGCCGGAACCACCTCTCGGACATGCCGGAACCACATGCCAATGACACCGGAAGCACCTGCCGAGCACGCCAGAACCACCTGCTCGACTCGCCAAAACCACCTGCTGGACACGCCAAAATCACCTGCCGGCTACGCCACAACCATTAGGTGCACTCTTCGGAATCACCTGCCGGGCTTGCTGGAACCACTTGCCGGTCACGCCAACATCACCTGCCAGCTATGCCAGAACCACTTGGCGGACACCATGGAAACACCTGTCGGGCCGGCCGGAACCACCTATCAGACGTGCCAGAACCATGTGCCTGAGATGCCGGAACCACACCCCGAACAGACCGAAACCACCTGCCAGACCTGCCTGAACCACCTGCCGAGCACGCCGGAACCACCTACTCGACTCGCTGGAACCACCTTCCTGACACGCTAAAATCACCTGCCGGGTATGCCACAACCACATGGTGGACACTCCGGAATCATCTGCCGGACATGCCAGAACCAGCTCTCAGACACACCAGAACCACGTGCCAGAGACGCCGGAAGCACCTGTTGAGCATGACTCAGCCACCTGCTCGATTCGCAAGATACACCTGTCGGACAGGCGAAAATCACCTGCCGGGTACGCCAGAAACACTTGGCGGACGCTCCGGAATCACCTGTCGGGCGTTCCGGAACCACCTCTCAGACTTGCCAGAACCATGTTCTGGACACGCCGGTACCACCTGCCGAGTATGCCGGAACCAGCTGATCCACTCCCCAGAACCACATAGTGGAAACGCCAAAATCAACTGCCGGCTACGCCAGAACCACTCGGCAGACACTCCGGAATCACATGCCAGGCATTCCGGAACCACCTCTCAGAGGTGCCAGAACCAAATGCCGGAGACTCCGGTATCACCTGCCGGTCATGCCGGAACCACCTCTCAGAGGTGCCAGAACCACATGCCGGACACTCCGGAATCACCTGCCGGGCATGCTGGAACCACGTGCTGGACATGCCGGAACCACCTGCCGGACATGCCGGAACCACCTGCCGGACATTCCGGAACCACCGGCTCGACTCGCCGGAACCATTGCCGGACATGCAAAATCACCTGCCGGCTACGCCAGAACCACTTGGCGAACACTCCGGTATCACCTGGCGGGCATGCCGGAACCACCTCTCAGAGGTGCCAGAACCACATGCCGGACACTCCGGAATCACCTGCGGGGCATGCCGGAACCACCTGCCGGTCATGCCGGAACCACCGGCTCGACTCGCCGGAACCACTGCCGGACATGCAAAATCACCTGCTGGCTATGCCAGAACCACTTGGGGATCACTCCTGAATCACCTGCCGGGCATGGCGGAACCACCTCTCAGACATGACGGAACCACATGCCAATGACACCGGAAGCACCTGCCGAGCACGGCAGAACCACCTGCTCGACTCGCCAAAGCCACCTTCTGGACACGCCAAAATCACCTTCCGGCTACGCCACAACCATTTGGTGAACACTTCGGAATCACCTGCCGGGCTGGCTGGAACCACCTGCCGGTCACGCCAACATCACCTGCCAGCTATGCCAGAACCACTTGGCGGACACCATGGAAACACCTGTCGGGCCGGCCGGAACCACCTATCAGACGTGCCAGAACCATGTGCCTGAGATGCCGGAACCACACCCCGAACAGACCGAAACCACCTGCCAGACCCGCCTGAACCACCTGCCGAGCACGCCGGAACCACCGGCTCGACTCGCCGGAACCACCACCGGACATGCAAAATGACCTGCCGGCTATGCCAGAACAACTTGGCGAACACTCCGGAATCTCCTGTCGGGCATGCCGGAACCGCCTCTCAGACTTGCCAGAACCATGTTCCGGACACGCCGGGACCACCTGCCGAGTATGCCGGTACCACCTGATCCACTCCCCAGAACCACCTGCTGGACATGCCAGAATCACCTGCCAGCTACGCCAGAACCACACGGCAGACACTCCGGAATCACCTGCCGGGCTGGCTGGAACCACCTGCCGGTCACGCCAACATCACCTTTCAGCTACGCCAGAACCACTTGGCGGACACTCCGGAAACACCTCTCCGGCCGGCCGGAACCACCTCTCAGACGTGCCAGAACCATGTTCCTGAGATGCCGGAACCACTCCCCGAACAGACCGAAACCACCTGCCAGACCCACCTGAACCCCCTGGCGAGCACGCCTGATCCACCTGCTCAACTAGCCGGAACCACCTTCCTGACACGCCAAAATCACCTGCCGGCTACGCCACAACCATTTGGTGAACTCTTCGGAATCACCTGCCGGGCTGGCTCCAGAACCACTCAGCAGACTCTCCGGAACCACCTGCCGGGCATGGCGGAACCACCTCTCAGACATGCCGGAACCACATGCCAATGACACCGGAAGCACCTGCCGAGCACGCTAGAACCACCTGCTCGACTCGCCAAAACCACCTGCTGGACACGCCAAAATCACCTGCCGGCTATGCCACAACCATTTGGTGAACTCTTCGGAATCACCTGCCAGGCTTGCTGGAACCACCTGCTGGTCACGCCAACACACCTGCCAGCTATGCCAGAACTACTTGGCGGACACCATGGAAACACCTGTCTGGCCGGCTGGAACCACCTGTCAGACGTGCCAGAACCATGAGCCTGAGATGCCGGAACCACTCCCCGAACAGACCGAAACCACCTGCCAGACCCGCCTGAACCACCTGCCGAGCACGCCGGAACCACCGGCTCGACTCGCCGGAACCACCACCGGACATGCAAAATCACCTGCCGGCTACGCCAGAACCACTTGGCGAACACTCCGGTATCACCTGCCGGGCATGCCGGAACCACCTCTCAGAGGTGCCAGAACCACATGCCGGACACTCTGGAATCACCTGCCGGGAATGGCGGAACCACCTGCCGGACATGCCGGAACCACCGTCTCGACTCGCCGGAATCATTGCCGGACATTCAAAATCACCTGCCGGCTATTCCAGAACCACTTGGTGAACAGTCCGTAATCACCTGCCGGGCATGGCGGAACCACATCTCAGACATGCCGGAACCACATGCCAATGACACCGGAAGCACCTGCCGAGCACGCAAGAACCACCTGCTCGACTCGCCAAAACCAACAGCTGGACGTGCCAAAATCACCTGCCGGCTACGCCAGAGGCAGTGGGCAGACATTCCGGAATCACATGCCAGGCATTCCGGAACCACCTCTCAGAGGTGGCAGAACCAAATGCTGGAGACTCCGGTATCACCTGCCGGGCATGCCGGAACCACCTCTCAGAGGTGCGAGAACCACATGCCGGACACTCCGGAATCACCTGCCGGGCATGGCGGAACCACCTCTCAGTCATGCCGGAACCACATGCCAATGAGACCGGAAGCACCTGCCAAGCACGCCTGAACCACCTGCTCGACTCGCCAAAACCACCTGCTGGACACGCCAAAATCACCTTCCGGCTACGCCACAACCATTTGGTGAACTCTTCGGAATCACCTGCTGGCCTGGCTGGGACCACCTGCCGGTCATGCCAACATCACCTGCCAGCTATGCCAGGACCACTTGGCTGACACCATGGAAACACCTGTCGGGCCGGCTGGAACCACCTATCAGACGGGCCAGAACCATGTGCCTGAGATGCCGGAACCACACCCCGAGCAGACGGAAACCACCTGCCAGACCCGCCTGAACCACCTGCCGAGGACGCCGGAACCACCTACTCGTCTCGCTGGAACCACCTACCTGACACGATAAATCACCTGCTGGGTATGCCGGAACCACCTCTCAGACGGGCCAGAGCCTCGTGCCGGTCACGCCAGAACCACCTGCCCGACACTCCGGAACCACCGGCTCCACTCGCCAAAACCACCGCCGGACATGCAAAATGACCTGCCGGCTACGCCAGAGCCACTTGGCGAACAATCCGGAATCACCTGTCGGGCATGCTGGTACCACCTCTCAGACTTGCCAGAACCATGTTCCGGACACGCCGGTACCACCTGCCGGGCATGCCGGAACCACCTGTCAGAGGTGCCAGAACCAAATGCCGGACACTCCGGAATCACCTGCCGGGCATGCCGGGACCATCTCTCAGACGTTCCAGAACCATGTTCCGGACACGCTGGTACCACCTGCCGAGCTCACCGGAACCACCTGCTGGACATGCCTAAATCACCTGCCAGCTACGCCAGAACCACACGGCAGACACTCCGGAATCAGCTGCCGGGCTGGCTGGAACCACCTGCCGGTCACGCCAACATCACCTGCCAGCTATGCCAGAACCAATTGGCGGACACCATGGAAACACCTGTCTGGCAGGCCGCAACCACCTCTCAGACGTGCCAGAACCATGAGCCTGAGATGCCGGAACCACTCCCCGAACAGACCGAAACCACCTGCCAGACCCGCCTGAACCCACTGGCGAGCACGCCTGATCCACCTGCTCAACTAGCCGGAACCAACTTCCTGACACGCCAAAATCACCTGCCAGGTATATAAGAACCACTTGGTGGACACTCCGGAATCATCTCCCGGAGATGCCAGAACGAGCTCTCAGACACACCAGAACCACATGCCAGAGACGCAGGAAGCACCAGCTGAGCATGCCTCAGCCACCTGCTCGACTCGCAAGATACTCCTGTCGGACAGGCGAAAATCACCTGCCGGGTACGCCAGAAACACTTGGCGGACGCTCCAGAATCACCTGTCGGGTGTTCCGGAACCACCTCTCAGACTTGCCAGAACCATGTTCTGGACACGCCGGTACCACCTGCCGAGTATGCCGGAACCATCTGCTCCACTCCCCAGAACCACAAAGTGGACACGCCAAAATCAACAGCCGGCTACGCCAGAACCACTCGGCAGACACTCCGGAATCACATGCCAGGCATTCCGGAACCACCTCTCAGAGGTGCCAGAACCAAATGCCGGAGACTCCGGTATCACCTGCCGTTCATGCCGGAACCACCTCTCAGAGGTGCCAGAACCACATGCCGAACACTCCGGAATCACCTGCCGGGCATGCTGGAACCACGTGCTGGACATGCCGGAACCACGTGCCGGACATGCCGGGACCACCTGCCGGACTTGCCGGAACCACCTGCCGGACATTCCGGAACCACCGGCTCGACTCGCCGGAACCATTGCCGGACATGCAAAATCACCTGCCGGCTACGCCAGAACCACTTGGCGAATACTCCGGTATCACCTGCCGGGCATGCCGGAACCACCCCTCAGAGGTGCCAGAACCACATGCCGGACACTCCGGAATCACCTGCCGGGCATGCTGGAACCACGTGCTGCACATGCCGGAACCACCTGCCGGACATGCCGGAACCTTCTGCCGGACATTCCGGAACCACCGGCTCGACTCGCCGGAACCATTGCAGGACATGCAAAATCACCTGCCGGCTACGCCAGAACCACTTGGCGAACACTCCGGTATTACCTGGCGGGCATGCAGGAACCACCTCTCAGAGGTGGAGGAACCACATGCCAATGACACCGGAAGCACCTGCCGAGCACGCCAGAACAACCTGCTCGACTCGCCAAAACCACCCGCTGGACACGCCAAAATCACCTGCCATCTACGCCAGAACCACTCGACAGACACTCCGGAATCACCTGCCGGGCTGGCTGGAACCACCTGCCGGTCACGCCAACATCACCTTTCAGCTACGCCAGAACCACTTGGCGGACACTCCGGAAACACCTCTCCGGCCGGCCGGAACCACCTCTCAGACGTGCCAGAACCATGTGCCTGAGATGCCGGAACCACTCCCCGAACAGACCGAAACCACCTGCCAGACCCGCCTGAACCCCCTGGCGAGCACGCCTGATCCACCTGCTCAACTAGCCGGAACCACCTTCCTGACACGCCAAAATCACCTGCCGGCTACGCCACAAACATTTGGTGAACTCTTCGGAATCTCCTGCCGGGCTGGCTCCAGAACCACTCGGCAGACTCTCCGGAACCACCTGCCGGGAAGCCGGAACCACCTCTCGGACATGCCGGAACCACATGCCAATGACACCAGAAGCACCTGCCGAGCACGCCAGAACCACCTGCTCGACTTGCCAAAACCACCTGCTGGACACGCCAAAATCACCTGCCGGCTACGCCACAACCATTAGGTGCACTCTTCGGAATCACCTGCCGGGCTTGCTGGAACCACTTGCCGGTCACGCCAACATCACCTGCCAGCTATGCCAGAACCACTTGGCGGACACCATGGAAACACCTGTCGGGCCGGCCGGAACCACCTATCAGACGTGCCAGAACCATGTGCCTGAGATGCCGGAACCACACCCCGAACAGACCGAAACCACCTGCCAGACCTGCCTGAACCACCTGCCGAGCACGCCGGAACCACCTACTCGACTCGCTGGAACCACCTTCCTGACACGCTAAAATCACCTGCCGGGTATGCCACAACCACATGGTGGACACTCCGGAATCATCTGCCGGACATGCCAGAACCAGCTCTCAGACACACCAGAACCACGTGCCAGAGACGCCGGAAGCACCTGTTGAGCATGACTCAGCCACCTGCTCGATTCGCAAGATACACCTGTCGGACAGGCGAAAATCACCTGCCGGGTACGCCAGAAACACTTGGCGGACGCTCCGGAATCACCTGTCGGGCGTTCCGGAACCACCTCTCAGACTTGCCAGAACCATGTTCTGGACACGCCGGTACCACCTGCCGAGTATGCAGGAACCAGCTGCTCCACTCCCCGGAACCACCAAGTGGACACGCCAAAATCAACAGCCGGCTACGCCAGAACCACTCGGCAGACACTCCGGAATCACAGGCCAGGTATTCCGGAACCACCTCTCAGAGGTGCCAGAACCAAATGCCGGAGACTCCGGTATCACCTGCCGTTCATGCCGGAACCACATCTCAGAGGTGCCAGAACCACATGCCGAACACTCCGGAATCACCTGCCGGGCATGCTGGAACCACGTGCTGGACATGCCGGAACCACGTGCCGGACATGCCGGAACCACCTGCCGGACATGCCGGAACCACCTGCCGGACATTCCGGAACCACCGGCTCGACTCGCCGGAACCATTGCCGGACATGCAAAATCACCTGCCGGCTACGCCAGAACCACTTGGCGAACACTCCGGTATCACCTGGCGGGCATGCCGGAACCACCTCTCAGAGGTGCCAGAACCACATGCCGGACACTCCGGAATCACCTGCGGGGCATGCCGGAACCACCTGCCGGTCATGCCGGAACCACCGTCTCGACTCGCCGGAACCACTGCCGGACATGCAAAATCACCTGCCGGCTATGCCAGAACCACTTGGGGATCACTCCTGAATCACCTGCCGGGCATGGCGGAACCACCTCTCAGACATGACGGAACCACATGCCAATGACACCGGAAGCACCTGCCGAGCACGGCAGAACCACCTGCTCGACTCGCCAAAGCCACCTTCTGGACACGCCAAAATCACCTTCCGGCTACGCCACAACCATTTGGTGAACACTTCGGAATCACCTGCCGGGCTGGCTGGAACCACCTGCCGGTCACGCCAACATCACCTGCCAGCTATGCCAGAACCACTTGGCGGACACCATGGAAACACCTGTCGGGCCGGCCGGAACCACCTATCAGACGTGCCAGAACCATGTGCCTGAGATGCCGGAACCACACCCCGAACAGACCGAAACCACCTGCCAGACCCGCCTGAACCACCTGCCGAGCACGCCGGAACCACCGGCTCGACTCGCCGGAACCACCACCGGACATGCAAAATGACCTGCCGGCTATGCCAGAACAACTTGGCGAACACTCCGGAATCTCCTGTCGGGCATGCCGGAACCGCCTCTCAGACTTGCCAGAACCATGTTCCGGACACGCCGGGACCACCTGCCGAGTATGCCGGTACCACCTGATCCACTCCCCAGAACCACCTGCTGGACATGCCAGAATCACCTGCCAGCTACGCCAGAACCACACGGCAGACACTCCGGAATCACCTGCCGGGCTGGCTGGAACCACCTGCCGGTCACGCCAACATCACCTTTCAGCTACGCCAGAACCACTTGGCGGACACTCCGGAAACACCTCTCCGGCCGGCCGGAACCACCTCTCAGACGTGCCAGAACCATGTTCCTGAGATGCCGGAACCACTCCCCGAACAGACCGAAACCACCTGCCAGACCCACCTGAACCCCCTGGCGAGCACGCCTGATCCACCTGCTCAACTAGCCGGAACCACCTTCCTGACACGCCAAAATCACCTGCCGGCTACGCCACAACCATTTGGTGAACTCTTCGGAATCACCTGCCGGGCTGGCTCCAGAACCACTCAGCAGACTCTCCGGAACCACCTGCCGGGCATGGCGGAACCACCTCTCAGACATGCCGGAACCACATGCCAATGACACCGGAAGCACCTGCCGAGCACGCTAGAACCACCTGCTCGACTCGCCAAAACCACCTGCTGGACACGCCAAAATCACCTGCCGGCTATGCCACAACCATTTGGTGAACTCTTCGGAATCACCTGCCAGGCTTGCTGGAACCACCTGCTGGTCACGCCAACACACCTGCCAGCTATGCCAGAACTACTTGGCGGACACCATGGAAACACCTGTCTGGCCGGCTGGAACCACCTGTCAGACGTGCCAGAACCATGAGCCTGAGATGCCGGAACCACTCCCCGAACAGACCGAAACCACCTGCCAGACCCGCCTGAACCCACTGGCGAGCACGCCTGATCGACCTGCTCAACTAGCCGGAACCAACTTCCTGACACGCCAAAATCACCTGCCAGGTATATAAGAACCACTTGGTGGACACTCCGAAATCATCTGCCGGACATGCCAGAACCAGCTCTCAGACACACCAGAACCACGTGCCAGAGACGCCGGAAGCACCAGCTGAGCATGCCTGAGCCACCTGCTCGACTCGCAAGATACACCTGTCGGACATGCCAAAATCACCTGCCGGGTACTCCAGAAACACTTGGCGGACGCTCCGGGATCACCTGTCGGGCGTGCCGGAACCACCTCTCAGACTTGCCAGAACCATGTTCTGGACACGCCGGTACCACCTGCCGAGTATGCCGGAAGCAGCTGATCCACTGCCCAGAACCAGCTAGTGGACACGCCAAAATCAACTGCCGGCTACGCCAGAACCACTCGGCAGACACTCCGGAATCACAGGACAGGCATTCCGGTACCAACTCTCAGAGGTGCCAGAACCAAATGCCGGAGACTCCGGTATCACCTGCCGGGCATGACAGAACCACCTCTCAGAGGTGCCAGAACCACATGCCGGACACTCCGGAATCACCTGCCGGTCATGCTGGAACCACGTGCTGGACATGCCGGAACCACGTGCCGGACATGCCGGAACCACCTGCCGGACATGCCGGAACCACCTGCCGGACATTCCGGAACCACCGGCTCGACTCGCCGGAACCATTGCCGGACATGCAAAATCACCTGCCGGCTACGCCAGAACCACTTGGCGAACACTCCGGTATCACCTGCCGGGCATGCCGGAACCACCTCTCAGAGGTGCCAGAACCACATGCCGGACACTCCGGAATCACCTGCCGGGCATGCCGGAACCACCTGCCGGACATGCCGGTACCACCGGCTCGACTCGCCGGAACCACTGCCGGACATGCAAAATCACCTGCCGGCTATGCCAGAACCACTTGGGGATCACTCCTGAATCACCTGCCGGGCATGGCGGAATCACCTCTCAGACATGACGGAACCACATGCCAATGACACCGGAAGCACCTGCCGAGCACGCCAGAACCACCTGCTCGACTCGCCAAAGCCACCTGCTGGACACGCCAAAATCACCTTCCGGCTACGCCACAACCATTTGGTGAACACTTCAGAATCACCTGCCGGGCTGGCTGGAACCACCTGCCGGTCACGCCAACATCACCTGCCAGCTATGCCAGAACCACTTGGCGGACACCATGGAAACACCTGTCGGGCCGGCCGGAACCACCTATCAGACGTGCCAGAACCATGTGCCTGAGATGCAGGAACCACACCCCGAACAGACCGAAACCACCTGCCAGACCCGCCTGAACCACCTGCCGAGCACGCCGGAACCACCGGCTCGACTCGCCGGAACCACCACCGGACATGCAAAATCACCTGCCGGCTACGCCAGAACCACTTGGCGAACACTCCGGTATCACCTGCCGGGCATGCCGGAACCACCTCTCAGAGGTGCCAGAACCACATGCCGGACACTCTGGAATCACCTGCCGGGAATGGCGGAACCACCTGCCGGACATGCCGGAACCACCGTCTCGACTCGCCGGAATCATTGCCGGACATTCAAAATCACCTGCCGGCTATTCCAGAACCACTTGGTGAACAGTCCGTAATCACCTGCCGGGCATGGCGGAACCACATCTCAGACATGCCGGAACCACATGCCAATGACACCGGAAGCACCTGCCGAGCACGCAAGAACCACCTGCTCGACTCGCCAAAACCAACAGCTGGACGTGCCAAAATCACCTGCCGGCTACGCCAGAGGCAGTGGGCAGACATTCCGGAATCACATGCCAGGCATTCCGGAACCACCTCTCAGAGGTGGCAGAACCAAATGCTGGAGACTCCGGTATCACCTGCCGGGCATGCCGGAACCACCTCTCAGAGGTGCGAGAACCACATGCCGGACACTCCGGAATCACCTGCCGGGCATGGCGGAACCACCTCTCAGTCATGCCGGAACCACATGCCAATGAGACCGGAAGCACCTGCCAAGCACGCCTGAACCACCTGCTCGACTCGCCAAAACCACCTGCTGGACACGCCAAAATCACCTTCCGGCTACGCCACAACCATTTGGTGAACACTTCGGAATCACCTGCTGGCCTGGCTGGGACCACCTGCCGGTCATGCCAACATCACCTGCCAGCTATGCCAGGACCACTTGGCTGACACCATGGAAACACCTGTCGGGCCGGCTGGAACCACCTATCAGACGGGCCAGAACCATGTGCCTGAGATGCCGGAACCACACCCCGAGCAGACGGAAACCACCTGCCAGACCCGCCTGAACCACCTGCCGAGGACGCCGGAACCACCTACTCGTCTCGCTGGAACCACCTACCTGACACGATAAATCACCTGCTGGGTATGCCGGAACCACCTCTCAGACGGGCCAGAGCCTCGTGCCGGTCACGCCAGAACCACCTGCCCGACACTCCGGAACCACCGGCTCCACTCGCCAAAACCACCGCCGGACATGCAAAATGACCTGCCGGCTACGCCAGAGCCACTTGGCGAACAATCCGGAATCACCTGTCGGGCATGCTGGTACCACCTCTCAGACTTGCCAGAACCATGTTCCGGACACGCCGGTACCACCTGCCGGGCATGCCGGAACCACCTGTCAGAGGTGCCAGAACCAAATGCCGGACACTCCGGAATCACCTGCCGGGCATGCCGGGACCATCTCTCAGACGTTCCAGAACCATGTTCCGGACACGCTGGTACCACCTGCCGAGCTCACCGGAACCACCTGCTGGACATGCCTAAATCACCTGCCAGCTACGCCAGAACCACACGGCAGACACTCCGGAATCAGCTGCCGGGCTGGCTGGAACCACCTGCCGGTCACGCCAACATCACCTGCCAGCTATGCCAGAACCACTTGGCGGACACCATGGAAACACCTGTCTGGCAGGCCGCAACCACCTCTCAGACGTGCCAGAACCATGAGCCTGAGATGCCGGAACCACTCCCCGAACAGACCGAAACCACCTGCCAGACCCGCCTGAACCCACTGGCGAGCACGCCTGATCCACCTGCTCAACTAGCCGGAACCAACTTCCTGACACGCCAAAATCACCTGCCAGGTATATAAGAACCACTTGGTGGACACTCCGGAATCATCTCCCGGAGATGCCAGAACGAGCTCTCAGACACACCAGAACCACATGCCAGAGACGCAGGAAGCACCAGCTGAGCATGCCTCAGCCACCTGCTCGACTCGCAAGATACTCCTGTCGGACAGGCGAAAATCACCTGCCGGGTACGCCAGAAACACTTGGCGGACGCTCCAGAATCACCTGTCGGGTGTTCCGGAACCACCTCTCAGACTTGCCAGAACCATGTTCTGGACACGCCGGTACCACCTGCCGAGTATGCCGGAACCATCTGCTCCACTCCCCAGAACCACAAAGTGGACACGCCAAAATCAACAGCCGGCTACGCCAGAACCACTCGGCAGACACTCCGGAATCACATGCCAGGCATTCCGGAACCACCTCTCAGAGGTGCCAGAACCAAATGCCGGAGACTCCGGTATCACCTGCCGTTCATGCCGGAACCACCTCTCAGAGGTGCCAGAACCACATGCCGAACACTCCGGAATCACCTGCCGGGCATGCTGGAACCACGTGCTGGACATGCCGGAACCACGTGCCGGACATGCCGGGACCACCTGCCGGACTTGCCGGAACCACCTGCCGGACATTCCGGAACCACCGGCTCGACTCGCCGGAACCATTGCCGGACATGCAAAATCACCTGCCGGCTACGCCAGAACCACTTGGCGAATACTCCGGTATCACCTGCCGGGCATGCCGGAACCACCTCTCAGAGGTGCCAGAACCACATGCCGGACACTCCGGAATCACCTGCCGGGCATGCCGGAACCACCTGCCGGACATGCCGGAACCACCGGCTCGACTCGCCGGAACCACTGCCGGACATGCAAAATCACCTGCCGGCTATGCCAGAACCACTTGGGGATCACTCCTGAATCACCTGCCGGGCATGGCGGAATCACCTCTCAGACATGACGGAACCACATGCCAATGACACCGGAAGCACCTGCCGAGCACGCCAGAACCACCTGCTCGACTCGCCAAAGCCACCTGCTGGACACGCCAAAATCACCTTCCGGCTACGCCACAACCATTTGGTGAACACTTCGGAATCACCTGCCGGGCTGGCTGGAACCACCTGCCGGTCACGCCAACATCACCTGCCAGCTATGCCAGAACCACTTGGCGGACACCATGGAAACACCTGTCGGGCCGGCCGGAACCACCTATCAGACGTGCCAGAACCATGTGCCTGAGATGCCGGAACCACACCCCGAACAGACCGAAACCACCTGCCAGACCCGCCTGAACCACCTGCCGAGCACGCCGGAACCACCGGCTCGACTCGCCGGAACCACCACCGGACATGCAAAATGACCTGCCGGCTATGCCAGAACAACTTGGCGAACACTCCGGAATCTCCTGTCGGGCATGCCGGAACCGCCTCTCAGACTTGCCAGAACCATGTTCCGGACACGCCGGGACCACCTGCCGAGTATGCCGGAACCACCTGATCCACTCCCCAGAACCACCTGCTGGACACGCCAGAATCACCTGCCATCTACGCCAGAACCACACGGCAGACACTCCGGAATCACCTGCCGGGCTGGCTGGAACCACCTGCCGGTCACGCCAACATCACGTTTCAGCTACGCCAGAACCACTTGGCGGACACTCCGGAAACACCTCTCCGGCCGGCCGGAACCACCTCTCAGACGTGCCAGAACCATGTTCCTGAGATGCCGGAACCACTCCCCGAACAGACTGAAACCACCTGCCAGACCCTCCTGAACCCCCTGGCGAGCACGCCTGATCCACCTGCTCAACTAGCCGGAACCACCTTCCTGACACGCCAAAATCACCTGCCGGCTACGCCACAACCATTTGGTGAACTCTTCGGAATCACCTGCCGGGCTGGCTCCAGAAATACTCAGCAGACTCTCCGGAACCACCTGCCGGGCATACCGGAACCAACTCTCAGACATGCCGTAACAACATGCCAATGACACCGGAAGCACCTGCCGAGCACGCCAGAACCACCTGCTCAACAAGCCGGAACCAACTTCCTGACACGCCAAAATCACCTGCCAGGTATACAAGAACCACTTGGTGGACACTCCGGAATCATCTCCCGGAGATGCCAGAACCAGCTCTCAGACACACCAGAACCACATGCCAGAGACGCAGGAAGCACCAGCTGAGCATGCCTCAGCCACCTGCTCGACTCGCAAGATACTCCTGTTGGACAGGCGAAAATCACCTGCCGGGTACGCCAGAAACACTTGGCGGACGCTCTGGAATCACCTGTCGGGCGTGCCGGAACCACCTCTCAGACTTGCCAGAACCATGTTCTGGACACGCCGGTACCACCTGCCGAGTATGCCGGAACCAGCTGATCCACTCCCCAGAACCACATAGTGGAAACGCCAAAATCAACTGCCGGCTACGCCAGAACCACTCGGCAGACACTCCGGAATCACATGCCAGGCATTCCGGAACCACCTCTCAGAGGTGCCACAACCAAATGCCGGAGACTCCGATATCACCTGCCAGGCATGACAGAACCACCTCTCAGAGGTGCCAGAACCACATGCCGGACACTCCGGAATCACCTGCCGGGCATGCTGGAACCACGTGCTGCACATGCCGGAACCACCTGCCGGACATGCCGGAACCACCTGCCGGACATTCCGGAACCACCGGCTCGACTCACCGGAACCATTGCCGGACATGCAAAATCACCTGCCGGCTACGCCAGAACCACTTGGCGAACACTCTGGTATCACCTGGCGGGCATGCCGGAACCACCCCTCAGAGGTGCCAGAACCACATGCCGGACACTCCGGAATCACCTGCCGGGCATGCTGGAACCACGTGCTGCACATGCCGGAACCACCTGCCGGACATGCCGGAACCTTCTGCCGGACATTCCGGAACCACCGGCTCGACTCGCCGGAACCATTGCAGGACATGCAAAATCACCTGCCGGCTACGCCAGAACCACTTGGCGAACACTCCGGTATTACCTGGCGGGCATGCAGGAACCACCTCTCAGAGGTGGAGGAACCACATGCCAATGACACCGGAAGCACCTGCCGAGCACGCCAGAACAACCTGCTCGACTCGCCAAAACCACCCGCTGGACACGCCAAAATCACCTGCCATCTACGCCAGAACCACTCGACAGACACTCCGGAATCACCTGCCGGGCTGGCTGGAACCACCTGCCGGTCACGCCAACATCACCTGCCAGCTATGCCAGAACCACTTGGCGGACACCATGGAAACACCTGTCGGGCCGGCCGGAACCACCTATCAGACGTGCCAGAACCATGTGCCTGAGATGCCGGAACCACACCCCGAACAGACCGAAACCACCTGCCAGACCCGCCTGAACCACCTGCCGAGCACGCCGGAACCACCGGCTCGACTCGCCGGAACCACCACCGGACATGCAAAATGACCTGCCGGCTATGCCAGAACAACTTGGCGAACACTCCGGAATCTCCTGTCGGGCATGCCGGAACCGCCTCTCAGACTTGCCAGAACCATGTTCCGGACACGCCGGGACCACCTGCCGAGTATGCCGGTACCACCTGATCCACTCCCCAGAACCACCTGCTGGACATGCCAGAATCACCTGCCAGCTACGCCAGAACCACACGGCAGACACTCCGGAATCACCTGCCGGGCTGGCTGGAACCACCTGCCGGTCACGCCAACATCACCTTTCAGCTACGCCAGAACCACTTGGCGGACACTCCGGAAACACCTCTCCGGCCGGCCGGAACCACCTCTCAGACGTGCCAGAACCATGTTCCTGAGATGCCGGAACCACTCCCCGAACAGACCGAAACCACCTGCCAGACCCACCTGAACCCCCTGGCGAGCACGCCTGATCCACCTGCTCAACTAGCCGGAACCACCTTCCTGACACGCCAAAATCACCTGCCGGCTACGCCACAACCATTTGGTGAACTCTTCGGAATCACCTGCCGGGCTGGCTCCAGAACCACTCAGCAGACTCTCCGGAACCACCTGCCGGGCATGGCGGAACCACCTCTCAGACATGCCGGAACCACATGCCAATGACACCGGAAGCACCTGCCGAGCACGCTAGAACCACCTGCTCGACTCGCCAAAACCACCTGCTGGACACGCCAAAATCACCTGCCGGCTATGCCACAACCATTTGGTGAACTCTTCGGAATCACCTGCCAGGCTTGCTGGAACCACCTGCTGGTCACGCCAACACACCTGCCAGCTATGCCAGAACTACTTGGCGGACACCATGGAAACACCTGTCTGGCCGGCTGGAACCACCTGTCAGACGTGCCAGAACCATGAGCCTGAGATGCCGGAACCACTCCCCGAACAGACCGAAACCACCTGCCAGACCCGCCTGAACCCACTGGCGAGCACGCCTGATCGACCTGCTCAACTAGCCGGAACCAACTTCCTGACACGCCAAAATCACCTGCCAGGTATATAAGAACCACTTGGTGGACACTCCGAAATCATCTGCCGGACATGCCAGAACCAGCTCTCAGACACACCAGAACCACGTGCCAGAGACGCCGGAAGCACCAGCTGAGCATGCCTGAGCCACCTGCTCGACTCGCAAGATACACCTGTCGGACATGCCAAAATCACCTGCCGGGTACTCCAGAAACACTTGGCGGACGCTCCGGGATCACCTGTCGGGCGTGCCGGAACCACCTCTCAGACTTGCCAGAACCATGTTCTGGACACGCCGGTACCACCTGCCGAGTATGCCGGAAGCAGCTGATCCACTGCCCAGAACCAGCTAGTGGACACGCCAAAATCAACTGCCGGCTACGCCAGAACCACTCGGCAGACACTCCGGAATCACAGGACAGGCATTCCGGTACCAACTCTCAGAGGTGCCAGAACCAAATGCCGGAGACTCCGGTATCACCTGCCGGGCATGACAGAACCACCTCTCAGAGGTGCCAGAACCACATGCCGGACACTCCGGAATCACCTGCCGGTCATGCTGGAACCACGTGCTGGACATGCCGGAACCACGTGCCGGACATGCCGGAACCACCTGCCGGACATGCCGGAACCACCTGCCGGACATTCCGGAACCACCGGCTCGACTCGCCGGAACCATTGCCGGACATGCAAAATCACCTGCCGGCTACGCCAGAACCACTTGGCGAACACTCCGGTATCACCTGCCGGGCATGCCGGAACCACCTCTCAGAGGTGCCAGAACCACATGCCGGACACTCCGGAATCACCTGCCGGGCATGCCGGAACCACCTGCCGGACATGCCGGTACCACCGGCTCGACTCGCCGGAACCACTGCCGGACATGCAAAATCACCTGCCGGCTATGCCAGAACCACTTGGGGATCACTCCTGAATCACCTGCCGGGCATGGCGGAATCACCTCTCAGACATGACGGAACCACATGCCAATGACACCGGAAGCACCTGCCGAGCACGCCAGAACCACCTGCTCGACTCGCCAAAGCCACCTGCTGGACACGCCAAAATCACCTTCCGGCTACGCCACAACCATTTGGTGAACACTTCAGAATCACCTGCCGGGCTGGCTGGAACCACCTGCCGGTCACGCCAACATCACCTGCCAGCTATGCCAGAACCACTTGGCGGACACCATGGAAACACCTGTCGGGCCGGCCGGAACCACCTATCAGACGTGCCAGAACCATGTGCCTGAGATGCAGGAACCACACCCCGAACAGACCGAAACCACCTGCCAGACCCGCCTGAACCACCTGCCGAGCACGCCGGAACCACCGGCTCGACTCGCCGGAACCACCACCGGACATGCAAAATCACCTGCCGGCTACGCCAGAACCACTTGGCGAACACTCCGGTATCACCTGCCGGGCATGCCGGAACCACCTCTCAGAGGTGCCAGAACCACATGCCGGACACTCTGGAATCACCTGCCGGGAATGGCGGAACCACCTGCCGGACATGCCGGAACCACCGTCTCGACTCGCCGGAATCATTGCCGGACATTCAAAATCACCTGCCGGCTATTCCAGAACCACTTGGTGAACAGTCCGTAATCACCTGCCGGGCATGGCGGAACCACATCTCAGACATGCCGGAACCACATGCCAATGACACCGGAAGCACCTGCCGAGCACGCAAGAACCACCTGCTCGACTCGCCAAAACCAACAGCTGGACGTGCCAAAATCACCTGCCGGCTACGCCAGAGGCAGTGGGCAGACATTCCGGAATCACATGCCAGGCATTCCGGAACCACCTCTCAGAGGTGGCAGAACCAAATGCTGGAGACTCCGGTATCACCTGCCGGGCATGCCGGAACCACCTCTCAGAGGTGCGAGAACCACATGCCGGACACTCCGGAATCACCTGCCGGGCATGGCGGAACCACCTCTCAGTCATGCCGGAACCACATGCCAATGAGACCGGAAGCACCTGCCAAGCACGCCTGAACCACCTGCTCGACTCGCCAAAACCACCTGCTGGACACGCCAAAATCACCTTCCGGCTACGCCACAACCATTTGGTGAACTCTTCGGAATCACCTGCTGGCCTGGCTGGGACCACCTGCCGGTCATGCCAACATCACCTGCCAGCTATGCCAGGACCACTTGGCTGACACCATGGAAACACCTGTCGGGCCGGCTGGAACCACCTATCAGACGGGCCAGAACCATGTGCCTGAGATGCCGGAACCACACCCCGAGCAGACGGAAACCACCTGCCAGACCCGCCTGAACCACCTGCCGAGGACGCCGGAACCACCTACTCGTCTCGCTGGAACCACCTACCTGACACGATAAATCACCTGCTGGGTATGCCGGAACCACCTCTCAGACGGGCCAGAGCCTCGTGCCGGTCACGCCAGAACCACCTGCCCGACACTCCGGAACCACCGGCTCCACTCGCCAAAACCACCGCCGGACATGCAAAATGACCTGCCGGCTACGCCAGAGCCACTTGGCGAACAATCCGGAATCACCTGTCGGGCATGCTGGTACCACCTCTCAGACTTGCCAGAACCATGTTCCGGACACGCCGGTACCACCTGCCGGGCATGCCGGAACCACCTGTCAGAGGTGCCAGAACCAAATGCCGGACACTCCGGAATCACCTGCCGGGCATGCCGGGACCATCTCTCAGACGTTCCAGAACCATGTTCCGGACACGCTGGTACCACCTGCCGAGCTCACCGGAACCACCTGCTGGACATGCCTAAATCACCTGCCAGCTACGCCAGAACCACACGGCAGACACTCCGGAATCAGCTGCCGGGCTGGCTGGAACCACCTGCCGGTCACGCCAACATCACCTGCCAGCTATGCCAGAACCACTTGGCGGACACCATGGAAACACCTGTCTGGCAGGCCGCAACCACCTCTCAGACGTGCCAGAACCATGAGCCTGAGATGCCGGAACCACTCCCCGAACAGACCGAAACCACCTGCCAGACCCGCCTGAACCCACTGGCGAGCACGCCTGATCCACCTGCTCAACTAGCCGGAACCAACTTCCTGACACGCCAAAATCACCTGCCAGGTATATAAGAACCACTTGGTGGACACTCCGGAATCATCTCCCGGAGATGCCAGAACGAGCTCTCAGACACACCAGAACCACATGCCAGAGACGCAGGAAGCACCAGCTGAGCATGCCTCAGCCACCTGCTCGACTCGCAAGATACTCCTGTCGGACAGGCGAAAATCACCTGCCGGGTACGCCAGAAACACTTGGCGGACGCTCCAGAATCACCTGTCGGGTGTTCCGGAACCACCTCTCAGACTTGCCAGAACCATGTTCTGGACACGCCGGTACCACCTGCCGAGTATGCCGGAACCATCTGCTCCACTCCCCAGAACCACAAAGTGGACACGCCAAAATCAACAGCCGGCTACGCCAGAACCACTCGGCAGACACTCCGGAATCACATGCCAGGCATTCCGGAACCACCTCTCAGAGGTGCCAGAACCAAATGCCGGAGACTCCGGTATCACCTGCCGTTCATGCCGGAACCACCTCTCAGAGGTGCCAGAACCACATGCCGAACACTCCGGAATCACCTGCCGGGCATGCTGGAACCACGTGCTGGACATGCCGGAACCACGTGCCGGACATGCCGGGACCACCTGCCGGACTTGCCGGAACCACCTGCCGGACATTCCGGAACCACCGGCTCGACTCGCCGGAACCATTGCCGGACATGCAAAATCACCTGCCGGCTACGCCAGAACCACTTGGCGAATACTCCGGTATCACCTGCCGGGCATGCCGGAACCACCCCTCAGAGGTGCCAGAACCACATGCCGGACACTCCGGAATCACCTGCCGGGCATGCTGGAACCACGTGCTGCACATGCCGGAACCACCTGCCGGACATGCCGGAACCTTCTGCCGGACATTCCGGAACCACCGGCTCGACTCGCCGGAACCATTGCAGGACATGCAAAATCACCTGCCGGCTACGCCAGAACCACTTGGCGAACACTCCGGTATTACCTGGCGGGCATGCAGGAACCACCTCTCAGAGGTGGAGGAACCACATGCCAATGACACCGGAAGCACCTGCCGAGCACGCCAGAACAACCTGCTCGACTCGCCAAAACCACCCGCTGGACACGCCAAAATCACCTGCCATCTACGCCAGAACCACTCGACAGACACTCCGGAATCACCTGCCGGGCTGGCTGGAACCACCTGCCGGTCACGCCAACATCACCTTTCAGCTACGCCAGAACCACTTGGCGGACACTCCGGAAACACCTCTCCGGCCGGCCGGAACCACCTCTCAGACGTGCCAGAACCATGTGCCTGAGATGCCGGAACCACTCCCCGAACAGACCGAAACCACCTGCCAGACCCGCCTGAACCCCCTGGCGAGCACGCCTGATCCACCTGCTCAACTAGCCGGAACCACCTTCCTGACACGCCAAAATCACCTGCCGGCTACGCCACAAACATTTGGTGAACTCTTCGGAATCTCCTGCCGGGCTGGCTCCAGAACCACTCGGCAGACTCTCCGGAACCACCTGCCGGGAAGCCGGAACCACCTCTCGGACATGCCGGAACCACATGCCAATGACACCAGAAGCACCTGCCGAGCACGCCAGAACCACCTGCTCGACTTGCCAAAACCACCTGCTGGACACGCCAAAATCACCTGCCGGCTACGCCACAACCATTAGGTGCACTCTTCGGAATCACCTGCCGGGCTTGCTGGAACCACTTGCCGGTCACGCCAACATCACCTGCCAGCTATGCCAGAACCACTTGGCGGACACCATGGAAACACCTGTCGGGCCGGCCGGAACCACCTATCAGACGTGCCAGAACCATGTGCCTGAGATGCCGGAACCACACCCCGAACAGACCGAAACCACCTGCCAGACCTGCCTGAACCACCTGCCGAGCACGCCGGAACCACCTACTCGACTCGCTGGAACCACCTTCCTGACACGCTAAAATCACCTGCCGGGTATGCCACAACCACATGGTGGACACTCCGGAATCATCTGCCGGACATGCCAGAACCAGCTCTCAGACACACCAGAACCACGTGCCAGAGACGCCGGAAGCACCTGTTGAGCATGACTCAGCCACCTGCTCGATTCGCAAGATACACCTGTCGGACAGGCGAAAATCACCTGCCGGGTACGCCAGAAACACTTGGCGGACGCTCCGGAATCACCTGTCGGGCGTTCCGGAACCACCTCTCAGACTTGCCAGAACCATGTTCTGGACACGCCGGTACCACCTGCCGAGTATGCAGGAACCAGCTGCTCCACTCCCCGGAACCACCAAGTGGACACGCCAAAATCAACAGCCGGCTACGCCAGAACCACTCGGCAGACACTCCGGAATCACAGGCCAGGTATTCCGGAACCACCTCTCAGAGGTGCCAGAACCAAATGCCGGAGACTCCGGTATCACCTGCCGTTCATGCCGGAACCACATCTCAGAGGTGCCAGAACCACATGCCGAACACTCCGGAATCACCTGCCGGGCATGCTGGAACCACGTGCTGGACATGCCGGAACCACGTGCCGGACATGCCGGAACCACCTGCCGGACATGCCGGAACCACCTGCCGGACATTCCGGAACCACCGGCTCGACTCGCCGGAACCATTGCCGGACATGCAAAATCACCTGCCGGCTACGCCAGAACCACTTGGCGAACACTCCGGTATCACCTGGCGGGCATGCCGGAACCACCTCTCAGAGGTGCCAGAACCACATGCCGGACACTCCGGAATCACCTGCGGGGCATGCCGGAACCACCTGCCGGTCATGCCGGAACCACCGTCTCGACTCGCCGGAACCACTGCCGGACATGCAAAATCACCTGCCGGCTATGCCAGAACCACTTGGGGATCACTCCTGAATCACCTGCCGGGCATGGCGGAATCACCTCTCAGACATGACGGAACCACATGCCAATGACACCGGAAGCACCTGCCGAGCACGCCAGAACCACCTGCTCGACTCGCCAAAGCCACCTTCTGGACACGCCAAAATCACCTTCCGGCTACGCCACAACCATTTGGTGAACACTTCGGAATCACCTGCCGGGCTGGCTGGAACCACCTGCCGGTCACGCCAACATCACCTGCCAGCTATGCCAGAACCACTTGGCGGACACCATGGAAACACCTGTCGGGCCGGCCGGAACCACCTATCAGACGTGCCAGAACCATGTGCCTGAGATGCCGGAACCACACCCCGAACAGACCGAAACCACCTGCCAGACCCGCCTGAACCACCTGCCGAGCACGCCGGAACCACCGGCTCGACTCGCCGGAACCACCACCGGACATGCAAAATGACCTGCCGGCTATGCCAGAACAACTTGGCGAACACTCCGGAATCTCCTGTCGGGCATGCCGGAACCGCCTCTCAGACTTGCCAGAACCATGTTCCGGACACGCCGGGACCACCTGCCGAGTATGCCGGTACCACCTGATCCACTCCCCAGAACCACCTGCTGGACATGCCAGAATCACCTGCCAGCTACGCCAGAACCACACGGCAGACACTCCGGAATCACCTGCCGGGCTGGCTGGAACCACCTGCCGGTCACGCCAACATCACCTTTCAGCTACGCCAGAACCACTTGGCGGACACTCCGGAAACACCTCTCCGGCCGGCCGGAACCACCTCTCAGACGTGCCAGAACCATGTTCCTGAGATGCCGGAACCACTCCCCGAACAGACTGAAACCACCTGCCAGACCCACCTGAACCCCCTGGCGAGCACGCCTGATCCACCTGCTCAACTAGCCGGAACCACCTTCCTGACACGCCAAAATCACCTGCCGGCTACGCCACAACCATTTGGTGAACTCTTCGGAATCACCTGCCGGGCTGGCTCCAGAACCACTCAGCAGACTCTCCGGAACCACCTGCCGGGCATGGCGGAACCACCTCTCAGACATGCCGGAACCACATGCCAATGACACCGGAAGCACCTGCCGAGCACGCTAGAACCACCTGCTCGACTCGCCAAAACCACCTGCTGGACACGCCAAAATCACCTGCCGGCTATGCCACAACCATTTGGTGAACTCTTCGGAATCACCTGCCAGGCTTGCTGGAACCACCTGCTGGTCACGCCAACACACCTGCCAGCTATGCCAGAACTACTTGGCGGACACCATGGAAACACCTGTCTGGCCGGCTGGAACCACCTGTCAGACGTGCCAGAACCATGAGCCTGAGATGCCGGAACCACTCCCCGAACAGACCGAAACCACCTGCCAGACCCGCCTGAACCCACTGGCGAGCACGCCTGATCGACCTGCTCAACTAGCCGGAACCAACTTCCTGACACGCCAAAATCACCTGCCAGGTATATAAGAACCACTTGGTGGACACTCCGAAATCATCTGCCGGACATGCCAGAACCAGCTCTCAGACACACCAGAACCACGTGCCAGAGACGCCGGAAGCACCAGCTGAGCATGCCTGAGCCACCTGCTCGACTCGCAAGATACACCTGTCGGACATGCCAAAATCACCTGCCGGGTACTCCAGAAACACTTGGCGGACGCTCCGGGATCACCTGTCGGGCGTGCCGGAACCACCTCTCAGACTTGCCAGAACCATGTTCTGGACACGCCGGTACCACCTGCCGAGTATGCCGGAAGCAGCTGATCCACTGCCCAGAACCAGCTAGTGGACACGCCAAAATCAACTGCCGGCTACGCCAGAACCACTCGGCAGACACTCCGGAATCACAGGACAGGCATTCCGGTACCAACTCTCAGAGGTGCCAGAACCAAATGCCGGAGACTCCGGTATCACCTGCCGGGCATGACAGAACCACCTCTCAGAGGTGCCAGAACCACATGCCGGACACTCCGGAATCACCTGCCGGTCATGCTGGAACCACGTGCTGGACATGCCGGAACCACGTGCCGGACATGCCGGAACCACCTGCCGGACATGCCGGAACCACCTGCCGGACATTCCGGAACCACCGGCTCGACTCGCCGGAACCATTGCCGGACATGCAAAATCACCTGCCGGCTACGCCAGAACCACTTGGCGAACACTCCGGTATCACCTGCCGGGCATGCCGGAACCACCTCTCAGAGGTGCCAGAACCACATGCCGGACACTCCGGAATCACCTGCCGGGCATGCCGGAACCACCTGCCGGACATGCCGGTACCACCGGCTCGACTCGCCGGAACCACTGCCGGACATGCAAAATCACCTGCCGGCTATGCCAGAACCACTTGGGGATCACTCCTGAATCACCTGCCGGGCATGGCGGAATCACCTCTCAGACATGACGGAACCACATGCCAATGACACCGGAAGCACCTGCCGAGCACGCCAGAACCACCTGCTCGACTCGCCAAAGCCACCTGCTGGACACGCCAAAATCACCTTCCGGCTACGCCACAACCATTTGGTGAACACTTCAGAATCACCTGCCGGGCTGGCTGGAACCACCTGCCGGTCACGCCAACATCACCTGCCAGCTATGCCAGAACCACTTGGCGGACACCATGGAAACACCTGTCGGGCCGGCCGGAACCACCTATCAGACGTGCCAGAACCATGTGCCTGAGATGCAGGAACCACACCCCGAACAGACCGAAACCACCTGCCAGACCCGCCTGAACCACCTGCCGAGCACGCCGGAACCACCGGCTCGACTCGCCGGAACCACCACCGGACATGCAAAATCACCTGCCGGCTACGCCAGAACCACTTGGCGAACACTCCGGTATCACCTGCCGGGCATGCCGGAACCACCTCTCAGAGGTGCCAGAACCACATGCCGGACACTCTGGAATCACCTGCCGGGAATGGCGGAACCACCTGCCGGACATGCCGGAACCACCGTCTCGACTCGCCGGAATCATTGCCGGACATTCAAAATCACCTGCCGGCTATTCCAGAACCACTTGGTGAACAGTCCGTAATCACCTGCCGGGCATGGCGGAACCACATCTCAGACATGCCGGAACCACATGCCAATGACACCGGAAGCACCTGCCGAGCACGCAAGAACCACCTGCTCGACTCGCCAAAACCAACAGCTGGACGTGCCAAAATCACCTGCCGGCTACGCCAGAGGCAGTGGGCAGACATTCCGGAATCACATGCCAGGCATTCCGGAACCACCTCTCAGAGGTGGCAGAACCAAATGCTGGAGACTCCGGTATCACCTGCCGGGCATGCCGGAACCACCTCTCAGAGGTGCGAGAACCACATGCCGGACACTCCGGAATCACCTGCCGGGCATGGCGGAACCACCTCTCAGTCATGCCGGAACCACATGCCAATGAGACCGGAAGCACCTGCCAAGCACGCCTGAACCACCTGCTCGACTCGCCAAAACCACCTGCTGGACACGCCAAAATCACCTTCCGGCTACGCCACAACCATTTGGTGAACACTTCGGAATCACCTGCTGGCCTGGCTGGGACCACCTGCCGGTCATGCCAACATCACCTGCCAGCTATGCCAGGACCACTTGGCTGACACCATGGAAACACCTGTCGGGCCGGCTGGAACCACCTATCAGACGGGCCAGAACCATGTGCCTGAGATGCCGGAACCACACCCCGAGCAGACGGAAACCACCTGCCAGACCCGCCTGAACCACCTGCCGAGGACGCCGGAACCACCTACTCGTCTCGCTGGAACCACCTACCTGACACGATAAATCACCTGCTGGGTATGCCGGAACCACCTCTCAGACGGGCCAGAGCCTCGTGCCGGTCACGCCAGAACCACCTGCCCGACACTCCGGAACCACCGGCTCCACTCGCCAAAACCACCGCCGGACATGCAAAATGACCTGCCGGCTACGCCAGAGCCACTTGGCGAACAATCCGGAATCACCTGTCGGGCATGCTGGTACCACCTCTCAGACTTGCCAGAACCATGTTCCGGACACGCCGGTACCACCTGCCGGGCATGCCGGAACCACCTGTCAGAGGTGCCAGAACCAAATGCCGGACACTCCGGAATCACCTGCCGGGCATGCCGGGACCATCTCTCAGACGTTCCAGAACCATGTTCCGGACACGCTGGTACCACCTGCCGAGCTCACCGGAACCACCTGCTGGACATGCCTAAATCACCTGCCAGCTACGCCAGAACCACACGGCAGACACTCCGGAATCAGCTGCCGGGCTGGCTGGAACCACCTGCCGGTCACGCCAACATCACCTGCCAGCTATGCCAGAACCACTTGGCGGACACCATGGAAACACCTGTCTGGCAGGCCGCAACCACCTCTCAGACGTGCCAGAACCATGAGCCTGAGATGCCGGAACCACTCCCCGAACAGACCGAAACCACCTGCCAGACCCGCCTGAACCCACTGGCGAGCACGCCTGATCCACCTGCTCAACTAGCCGGAACCAACTTCCTGACACGCCAAAATCACCTGCCAGGTATATAAGAACCACTTGGTGGACACTCCGGAATCATCTCCCGGAGATGCCAGAACGAGCTCTCAGACACACCAGAACCACATGCCAGAGACGCAGGAAGCACCAGCTGAGCATGCCTCAGCCACCTGCTCGACTCGCAAGATACTCCTGTCGGACAGGCGAAAATCACCTGCCGGGTACGCCAGAAACACTTGGCGGACGCTCCAGAATCACCTGTCGGGTGTTCCGGAACCACCTCTCAGACTTGCCAGAACCATGTTCTGGACACGCCGGTACCACCTGCCGAGTATGCCGGAACCATCTGCTCCACTCCCCAGAACCACAAAGTGGACACGCCAAAATCAACAGCCGGCTACGCCAGAACCACTCGGCAGACACTCCGGAATCACATGCCAGGCATTCCGGAACCACCTCTCAGAGGTGCCAGAACCAAATGCCGGAGACTCCGGTATCACCTGCCGTTCATGCCGGAACCACCTCTCAGAGGTGCCAGAACCACATGCCGAACACTCCGGAATCACCTGCCGGGCATGCTGGAACCACGTGCTGGACATGCCGGAACCACGTGCCGGACATGCCGGGACCACCTGCCGGACTTGCCGGAACCACCTGCCGGACATTCCGGAACCACCGGCTCGACTCGCCGGAACCATTGCCGGACATGCAAAATCACCTGCCGGCTACGCCAGAACCACTTGGCGAATACTCCGGTATCACCTGCCGGGCATGCCGGAACCACCTCTCAGAGGTGCCAGAACCACATGCCGGACACTCCGGAATCACCTGCCGGGCATGCCGGAACCACCTGCCGGACATGCCGGAACCACCGGCTCGACTCGCCGGAACCACTGCCGGACATGCAAAATCACCTGCCGGCTATGCCAGAACCACTTGGGGATCACTCCTGAATCACCTGCCGGGCATGGCGGAATCACCTCTCAGACATGACGGAACCACATGCCAATGACACCGGAAGCACCTGCCGAGCACGCCAGAACCACCTGCTCGACTCGCCAAAGCCACCTGCTGGACACGCCAAAATCACCTTCCGGCTACGCCACAACCATTTGGTGAACACTTCGGAATCACCTGCCGGGCTGGCTGGAACCACCTGCCGGTCACGCCAACATCACCTGCCAGCTATGCCAGAACCACTTGGCGGACACCATGGAAACACCTGTCGGGCCGGCCGGAACCACCTATCAGACGTGCCAGAACCATGTGCCTGAGATGCCGGAACCACACCCCGAACAGACCGAAACCACCTGCCAGACCCGCCTGAACCACCTGCCGAGCACGCCGGAACCACCGGCTCGACTCGCCGGAACCACCACCGGACATGCAAAATGACCTGCCGGCTATGCCAGAACAACTTGGCGAACACTCCGGAATCTCCTGTCGGGCATGCCGGAACCGCCTCTCAGACTTGCCAGAACCATGTTCCGGACACGCCGGGACCACCTGCCGAGTATGCCGGAACCACCTGATCCACTCCCCAGAACCACCTGCTGGACACGCCAGAATCACCTGCCATCTACGCCAGAACCACACGGCAGACACTCCGGAATCACCTGCCGGGCTGGCTGGAACCACCTGCCGGTCACGCCAACATCACGTTTCAGCTACGCCAGAACCACTTGGCGGACACTCCGGAAACACCTCTCCGGCCGGCCGGAACCACCTCTCAGACGTGCCAGAACCATGTTCCTGAGATGCCGGAACCACTCCCCGAACAGACTGAAACCACCTGCCAGACCCTCCTGAACCCCCTGGCGAGCACGCCTGATCCACCTGCTCAACTAGCCGGAACCACCTTCCTGACACGCCAAAATCACCTGCCGGCTACGCCACAACCATTTGGTGAACTCTTCGGAATCACCTGCCGGGCTGGCTCCAGAAATACTCAGCAGACTCTCCGGAACCACCTGCCGGGCATACCGGAACCAACTCTCAGACATGCCGTAACAACATGCCAATGACACCGGAAGCACCTGCCGAGCACGCCAGAACCACCTGCTCAACAAGCCGGAACCAACTTCCTGACACGCCAAAATCACCTGCCAGGTATACAAGAACCACTTGGTGGACACTCCGGAATCATCTCCCGGAGATGCCAGAACCAGCTCTCAGACACACCAGAACCACATGCCAGAGACGCAGGAAGCACCAGCTGAGCATGCCTCAGCCACCTGCTCGACTCGCAAGATACTCCTGTTGGACAGGCGAAAATCACCTGCCGGGTACGCCAGAAACACTTGGCGGACGCTCTGGAATCACCTGTCGGGCGTGCCGGAACCACCTCTCAGACTTGCCAGAACCATGTTCTGGACACGCCGGTACCACCTGCCGAGTATGCCGGAACCAGCTGATCCACTCCCCAGAACCACATAGTGGAAACGCCAAAATCAACTGCCGGCTACGCCAGAACCACTCGGCAGACACTCCGGAATCACATGCCAGGCATTCCGGAACCACCTCTCAGAGGTGCCACAACCAAATGCCGGAGACTCCGATATCACCTGCCAGGCATGACAGAACCACCTCTCAGAGGTGCCAGAACCACATGCCGGACACTCCGGAATCACCTGCCGGGCATGCTGGAACCACGTGCTGCACATGCCGGAACCACCTGCCGGACATGCCGGAACCACCTGCCGGACATTCCGGAACCACCGGCTCGACTCACCGGAACCATTGCCGGACATGCAAAATCACCTGCCGGCTACGCCAGAACCACTTGGCGAACACTCTGGTATCACCTGGCGGGCATGCCGGAACCACCCCTCAGAGGTGCCAGAACCACATGCCGGACACTCCGGAATCACCTGCCGGGCATGCTGGAACCACGTGCTGCACATGCCGGAACCACCTGCCGGACATGCCGGAACCTTCTGCCGGACATTCCGGAACCACCGGCTCGACTCGCCGGAACCATTGCAGGACATGCAAAATCACCTGCCGGCTACGCCAGAACCACTTGGCGAACACTCCGGTATTACCTGGCGGGCATGCAGGAACCACCTCTCAGAGGTGGAG